>NW_019416589.1:0-134910 GCF_000390285.2 Anoplophora glabripennis | reverse complement strand
TTTTTTTTGTCATACGTAGGGCACGTTTCTTTTTTTCATCCCCCATAATTCGGCTAAATCATAAGAATCTTATAAATTGTTTACTAAAAGATAAACAAATATGTATCCAGCAATCGAGTTTAACGCATGACCTACGTGTTTTAGAGTCAGAGTAGTGATGTGCCATGTTTCGTTAATACCTACATAAAAATTGTACAGTTAAAAATATGGTAGGAAAATGGTATCTGCAGCCAAAAAATGGTAGAAAAATGGAAAATGGTATCCTCAAAAAACTTATAGGTATGATAGGTGAAAAAATGGTATAAATACCATAAAAATGGTATATCTGGCAACACTGGTTCCGATATTGCCTCTCCCCTTAAACTTACAGCCTCTCAATGGGATGGGAGCGGAATGGGAACAGGGAATACTCGGGGTGTAGTTCGGTTCTCGGCCGTCGCGCTGCGGAGGCGCTGCCGCCTGTACGGCTACAGACCAAGTCGGCAAGTCCGTTCGGCAGCGTTCATCAGTGTGTTTGGAGCGTTAGTTTAGTACACAGTGCGTGTAGAGGCAACTCTGAACGGTGACACACACGGACTCTAGTCCCGGAAAAAATGATTTAACATTGATTAGTGTTTGATGTTATAGTTTTATTTTCAGTGTTTTATTATTATTTGTTTGATGACCCAGTTCTCTTGAGTTTGTACCAGTATGGATAAGTTAAGCCTTATTGGATATGTAAACACCCGAGCATCAACTTTTGCAACAGTAAGTCGTAGGCTCACGCTGTCTAGGTGTATAGTGCGAGATTTAATCACTACCTGATGTAATAGAGGTCGTTTGGTGGTATTAATTGTTACCAAGTGCGACATGGACTTGATCTTGGACTTTTATTAAATGCAATTATCGCGAAACCGGTACGTAGAAACCAGCAATCTCCAAGTAAAAGTTAGCATAATTCCAGATTCCACACAACTTTTTATCGGTACTTTCGGTGCATACCTGTGCAGTTACTACCGAGCGTTAATTAAGAATCTGAAATCATTGACAGTTAGGATATGTTTAACGCGTTGGAGAAATTTTAGTACTTTTGCTGACAGGCCAAAATTAAACTGATGCCGCGAATAGATCATGGTGAAAATTTATGGGGATGAAGTGAAGGTACGTGCGTAGTAAGAGAAGAGAGGGAGGAACCAAAAATTGATTTAAGGGAAAAGCGATAT
Organism: Anoplophora glabripennis; assembly: GCF_000390285.2. Lineage (NCBI taxonomy): Eukaryota > Metazoa > Arthropoda > Insecta > Coleoptera > Cerambycidae > Anoplophora > Anoplophora glabripennis. The sequence goes on along the minus strand of NW_019416589.1, from coordinate 133,708 downwards.
AATGTCAGCAGGAACTGCAGAAATAGTTTGTCATTATTTTTTTTTTGCTTCTGACATTGAAATGTAAATTCTAAAGGAGCAAAAAATGTTAAATACTAAATTTATGACTATTAGTAAGTAATATGTAAAAATTGTTTATACTACCACAAAATATATTTTGAAATCGAATGATTTTATGTCTACTTGCACTAATTTTTTTTTCAATTGCTCGATTGAAATTAAAAATAAAAATATCAACTCGATTTTTTAAAAGTAGATACGTACTGCCGATAAAGGGAAAGAAATTAAAAAATCATGTAGGTAGCCGCATTCAGTGTTAATATACATTTTGCGTTTTTCTTTAATTATAGTTCTTGTTGTAGTTGTTTCGAGAGATGTCAATTTCGTTTAAATTCAAAACGAAAAGGATGACAGGATTTATCATGATACCTATAAACTTAGTTCGCAATTCCACAATTTTTTATTACGTTACTAGGTATAACTTTAAGACCCGATTATCTAGGAATCACAAAATAATAAAAAAATAGTTCCTGTGGATATATGTCCGGAAAGACTTCGTTTTTGAGTGCATTGAAAATTAATGAAAAAATTTCCTGGTAAGTACCAGGCCTTTTAAGATCAAGAACAGTGAGAAAAAAAATGTTGGTACAAATTTTATTTCATTGTTAAATAGACTTACCTAAATTATTATTTTCATTATTTCAAAAATATATCCATGTCACGACACTTGGACTTTTTAAATGCATATACATGGGTATGACGTTTTAAAATTTATCTGCATTCAGACGAAATGAAACAACAACATATTTTTGTAATCTTTAGATACCACTTGCAACCGTGCAACACTTTACAAGAAAAAGAAAATTGTGAGTGAAAATGATTTAAGTTCACCCCGGAAAGTACGACGTTGTATGCAAAAACTGTGGCATATAAATACTTTGTGAACAATCGGAAACTAAAGCTACATACACCAAATTTGAATGAAATTGCTTCAGCCATTTTTATAAAAATCATACACTAGTTGAACTACTTCCTCGACTATAGTTATTAATTTGCTGCAAAGATAAGTTAAAGAAATAACTTCATAGACAAACTAGTAATTAATAACTTAGGGTAACCACACTACCAAAAAATGTACACGTATTGCGGAAATCCCATTTTTTCCGAGAATTGCCTGATGGCTATTATTGCCAGCGACTGCTTTAAAATGTTTCTGAATAATTTGTTTAACCGTAAATCTCCATTTTTACAAGCTTTTATTTAACTTGCTTTGTTAGTATGGGTCAAATCTTGTAACTGAATTTTAAAAGAGTTATCCCCAACCGTTTGAGCTGAAATTTTGCATACCACGTTTAGTTTGGATGACAATGCATGGTGGCACTAAAAGATTGTTTTTTTAAAAAAATTTGTTTGTACATGAACTTATTTGTCATTTTTTAATTAAATGCGAATTTTTTATTGTATTTTCTACCTTGTACCCAATATCAAAATTGAACTGTTTTCGGGAAATTCAAAGTTTAGTTGTAAGAAGTTGATAATGTCCGAATAGCGACTTACCAAGAAGTCAGTGGAGGTCAATTTGAAGAAATGTTGAAATCATTTTTGCCCAAAATTTAATTACCTAATACATTTAATTTACAATATATTTTATTTTACAACAGACCTACGATTTTCTCAAATAGTTTAGTTTAGATTTGTGATACATGAAATATAAGAAATCGTAAGAAATTTACGTTGAATTAAAATATTAAACAGAAAATGGAGGTTTCTAGGTACTTAGTTAAGACAAATAAGTTTGACATTATGTCTTTTCTGGGGCAAATCTAAACTCATGAAATTTAATTTAAAAATCCACAACTGAAATGAAAAATTTATTGGTTTGAGCAGGAAATAAAGTGCCTTTTGAGTGAATCTATACTAACAACTTGCTCAATGTATATACACAATGCGATCGAATCCATGGCATGCTATAATTTTTTTCCAAGTTATTTTCGATATCGCATTAACGATTCTTTTATCGAAAATCTGACATTATTCAACATTATTTAAAATTCAGAAACTCCAAATGTCACGAAATTATGATTATCAGTAACTTTGCTACGAAACCTTAAATTCCTGAAATATGAAGAAATTATTTTAGTTTGATTATCTAGGGAACTTTGGAAATAAATTCAAAACGTAGGAACATGCGTCAAACTGTATACAGTGTGTTGAATACAATCAGCTCTTCAGTCTAGTATACAGTGAGATGTATTTTTACGGAATTTCTTACGAAAAAAGGCATGAAACCATGAGAATTTCTGAGAGACTGAAGAGACTGTCTGGTCAAGAAATGTATGAATAAATACTAAAAATTGCTATTACTTGATGGATAGATATAGTCAACAGTATATCTTTTTCCTCCAGGTCAATGTACATCGTCAGGTCATCGCGCATAATTCAAATATTCTAGTAAATAAATTACCCTTCATCTACTCTTCAAACGTATGATCACTAAGAATCACAAGTTCCACCATCAAGTTTGAAGCCAGATCGGTGGTGCTTCCAGCAGCTTTTTTCGTTCAAAGAATTCGCCAATAGATAGATAGATATTTATTAGTCCAGTAGATCACAATATCGGATATAGAACACGTCAAAAGATATAAACTAGTAACATAGAAACATATGTTATGTATTAAAATATTATAAAAAACCAACAATAATTATTAACAATAAAAGAAAAGAACCAATAAACTATTTAAAATTATATGCCAAGTAAGTGCTCACAGAAAAGTATTTTGATGCAATGTATTCTTAATTAAAATTATAAATCTAGTAAAATTTTGGCTTTTTATAGATGCTGGTAGATTTGACTTATAAAGGTCTATGCAAGCCATATTTTAAATTTGTTCCATATCTTGTAGGATAATCATGAAATTTTGAATATTGAATTTGGAAATGTTTTGTTTGACAAATTTTAAAGTTTCAAGCACATATAAACAAGGCAACGTTAATACTTTTTTTTTTGTTACAAAAGTAGATCTGCACGGTTCAGAATACCTTAATCCGAACATATTTCTTAAGGCACGTTTTTGTAGTATAAATATTCTATTGGAAGCTATTGATTCGAAATTTGAGTGATAAAATACTCTAGTAGCATCTTGATCAGCTTAGAGCAAAGTATAAACCGGCACATTTTTGACATACTTAATCAACATGATTTTTCCATGACAATGTATATATGTAAACCTAAAAGCTTAAAACAAATCACCTGTTCTATATACTTCCTATTCAATGATACCAAAGGACTACTAGCACATATTTACTAGTATAATTAGAAGGTAAGGAGTGGAATTGTAATATACAATTTTCTCGATTCCTCACAAGATTCATTTGAAAATATGCTTGTATATATCTAAGATTTACATTTGTCCATGTTGTCATACCTGTTTGTTGTCATGGCAAGCTAACATTGTTATGTCATTCGCCAATGCAGTATAAGAGGTTGATGTACATAACTTTCCAAGTCATTGCAGTATAACAAAAATAGTAGGGGACCTAGTACACTTCCTTGTGGAACATCAATTGTTACAGGTAGTTTACACCAAGAAATTGAACAAATTGTTCCCTGTTTGTTAAAAGTCCCTAAATAAGTCGTGACACAGTCCTCTCATGCCATATCGTTCGATTTTATTTAGAAGCAATGAATGATTGACACAATCACACGCTTTTGACGAGTCCACAAATAAAGCTAGAATTTTATCATTCGCATCTAATTTTTTATATATACTGTCAATAATATTTAACAATGCCGTTATAATAGACTTATTTTCAATATTAGATTGTTTACCTCTAAAAAATGTATAGTGTTTGACCAATCATTTTAGTTATTTACGTATCTGAATCTAGCGTGTAATTGGTTAACGCTGAAAGCTTGGACAAACCATTAAGCGGTACGTACGAGGTATGCTATTAAAGTACAAATACCAATACTCGGCTATAAAACCACAGAAAACACCTTAGGAAACAGTAGAAAATGCATTAGGTACCCTTTGCTCCCACGTATGCGAGACAAGATCAAGCGAGAACGTGCTTACCTTCTGTGAACTCTTGCAAAAGGCGTTTTGCACGCAAGCTGCCGTCACAAGCAGACATAAAAATATCCGCGTTATGTACTGAAGGGAATGCTTCCTGCATATGTCTCGAAGACTCCCCTGTATCTAGCCTGTGCGACTCCTCGCGACACAAACTGATTGACGTCGAGATTTCTCGTTGAACGTTCACATACCTGCCTTCGGAAACTTTCCAGTATACCTTCTGCAGTACATCGGCAAGTAAAGGCATGTGTGAAACTCGGGTAAATAAAATAAATGAAGTCTACGTACGCCACAGCTGTGGAATCATTACGATACGGCCGTGTTTGAAATTCCTCGACGGGGCTTACGCCCATGGTGAAAATAATAACGTTAAAAAGTTATTACCGCCATTTAGCGAGCTTCCCAGGAACGAGAGGAAAAAAATGTTGTTGGGGTGGCGGATATGTAGGTCAAAGGACATGCAGCGTAATGAGAATGAGTAAATAGGAGGAGTAATAATACTAGATAGCCTCATATTATGTGTCAGAGATAAGGTAGATCAGTTTCTGACAATCTCAAATAATTTAAAAACAAAAAATCTTTTACACAGAGGGCCCCTTGAAAAGTCTTCGATTCTAATACTGATTTTTTTAAATAAAACACCAACATTGTTGGAAACATAGTCTGCTGAAATCGAGGCTGAAATAATCTATTTACAAAACCTTATAGGTCATATCGTTAAACGGCTTTTACATATATGTTATAATCTAAAATTTAAACATGTAAGTTCTATGATAATTTTACAAGTATGTATGTTTGTCATTCATTTGATTTATTTATTGACTAGTAGGAAGACTCACTACAGACTTGACTGAAAAAAATTGTATAACTATAATTTAGTAAGTGTAAATTATTATTTATAGGCTGAAATAATCTATTAACAAAACCTTATAGGTCATATTGTTAAACGGCTTTTACATTCAGGGTGTCAGTTTTTTGTAGTAGGATTCTAACAGTTGATAGAGAATAATTTTTTAATAAGAAAAGTTCCTATAAACGTAGGTCCTAGAACGCTTCGGTTGTGAGTATAGGTTATTGAAAACAAACTTTTTTAAAGAATTTCTAAAAGATCTCTAAAAGACCAACATATATTGAACTTAAATTTGCTATTAATAACACATTAGTTATGGTGAATAAAACAAAGATATCTGTTATCCATTTCACACACCAGTGACGTGCCTGAGATGGGTTAATGATCCCTTTAAAAAAACAATTCGTACGGCCGTGGATTTTTCTGGAAAATAACATAGTTTCTAAATTTTTTAATCAATTCTGAACAAAACAGCTCTCTCAATTTTTTATAAAATGAACGGTTTTTGGTTAAATTAATTTGGCATGAAACTGTTCCAACGATATTGGTAATACATTTATAAGAAAAATATGATGTACCCTGAAAATCAACAAAAACGATTAAATGTGATAACGTTGACAAGAACGCAAACATTGTGTAACGTATGTGTGTCAATTAGTTCTTTTTTAAGTTCCGTGTTTGCTTTTTTCATGCCAAATTTCAGTTTAATATCTGTTGGTCTTTTAGAGATATTAAGAAAAATTCTTAAAAATGTTTGTTTTCTACACCCTATATCTCACAAACGAAGCGTTTTAAGACCTATGTTTATAGGAACTTTTCTTATTAAAAAATGATTCTCTATCAAATTATTCATTCCATCGTTTTTGTTGATTTTCAGTGCACATTATATTTTTCTTATTAATTCATAAATGTATTAGGTACCAATATCGTTGGAACAGTTTCATGCCAAACGAATTTAACCAAAAACCGTTCATTTTATAAAAAATTGAAAGAGAGCTGTTTTGTTTAGAATTGACTAAAAAATTTAGAAATGATGTTATTTTCCAGAAAAATCCACGGCCGTACGAATTATTTTGTTAAAGGGGGCAGTAACCAGTAACGTGCCCACCTCAGGCACGTCACTGGTTTGTGAAATGGATAACAGATATACCTATTTGTTTTATTCACCATAACTAATGTGTTATTAATACCAAATTTCAGTTCAATATATGTTGGTCTTTTAGAGATATTAAGAAAAATTATTTAAAAGAGTTTGTTTTCAACAACCTATATCTCACAAACGAAGCGTTCTAAGACCTACGTCTATAGGAACTTTTCTTATTAAAAAATTATTCTCTATCAACTGTTAAAATCCTACTACAAAAACTGACTCACCCTGTATGTTATAATCTAAAATTTAAACGTGTAAGTTCTATGATAGTTTTACAAGTATGTATGTTTGTCATTCATTTGATTTATTTATTGACTAGTAGGAAGACTCGCTACAGACTTGACTGAAAAAAATTGTATAACTATNATGTGTCAGATATAAGGTAGATCAGTTTCTGACAATCTGTCAAATAATTTAAAAACAAAAAATCGTTTACACAGAGGGCCCCTTGAAAAGTCTTCGATTCTAATACTGATTTTTTTAAATAAAACACCAACATTGTTGGAAACAGGAGGAATTAAATTTTCTTTATAGTTTTTGAAATAATAACATAGTCTGCTGAAATCGAGGCTGAAATAATCTATTTACAAAACCTTATAGGTCATATTTGTTAAACGGCTTTTACATATGTTATAAAATTTAAACATGTAAGTTCTATGATAGTTTTACAAGTATGTATGTTTGTCATTCATTGATTTATTCATTGACTATAATTTAGTAAGTGTAAATTATTATTTATAGATCAATATTTTCGATATACAGGGTGATTCACAAATGTTAACCAAAAATGAAACTTCCTATTCTTTGGTGAATTTTAAGGGGAGTCTTTCTTATAAAGTTTTTATCTAGGACGCTTCGTTAAAAAGATACAGGGTGTTAAAAATAAAAATATTTTTAATTTGTTTAAATAATTTAAAAACTAGTAAGTGAAATAATTTGAAATTGGGCACATGTATTTATGAATCTGAGGGCTTTTTCTAAAATTTACATACTCCAGCGGCGGAGATACAGGGTATCGGTGGCATATTTTANGTGTTATAAGTAAAAATATTTTTAATTTGTTTAAATAATTTAAAAACTAGTAAGTGAAATAATTTGAAATTGGGCACATGTATTTATGAATCTGAGGGCTTTTTCTAAAATTTACATATTCCAGTGGCGGAGATACAGGGTATCGGTGGCATATTTTAGAAAATTGAAAGACGAATCCGAAAATAGCATGGTTGTTACCGTAAAGCAGTGACGTACTATTTTAGTTAAAATATGCCACCGATACCCTGTATCTCCGCTACCGAAGCATGTAAATTTTAGGAAAAGCCGTCGGATTTTAGACAATGTTTACATAAATACATGTGCCCAATTTCAAATTATTTCACTTACTAGTGTTTAAATTATTTAAAAAAATTAAAAATATTTTTTGAAGTTTAACACCCTGTATCTTTTTAACAGCGTCCTAAATAAAAACTTTATAAGAAACTCATTTTTGGTCATTTGTGAATCACTATGTAGATTAGACAACAAATTTGAAATGTAAAATTTACATTAACTTAAATTTATATAACTTCGTCAGTTTTGAATTTAAATCAAAAATGATATATTCATACATAATTTTTGTAAATACCTACTGTTTTTTCTATCTCCTGCAAAATGACCCGGATTGAGAGGTTTTTAAATCTCAGATGATATCTAATTATTCAATTAATGGCATGCCTACGGACGTGCTTCTTCTGTAAATCAAGTTTTTACTAAGTGCTTGTTTTTCACGATGGAACGCGGAGACCTAGGTTATTATAAGAGATTTGAGTCAAATTGGGATTTGTTTTTTTTTTCAAATAAATTAATCGACACTTTGACGTTTTAATGAAAATTTAACTATTTAACTTTTAACTATTTAACTATTAACTTAGTAAGATATTCTGTTTTCAAAGCAATTTCTCTAATAATTTCAACTAAAACAAATAGGGAAAGAATAGTATCATGACTAGTACACTTTAAAGGGTCATCCCTTTTGTCAATGCATACTTCAAAACAAAAAAGATCAAATTTCTCTTCTGCGTGTTATTCATTATCGAATTTCACCAGAAATGCGTACACTTGGCTCTTTGACACAAGAAAAAAAAATATACTTATATTTTTTGTAAAAAAAACCACGAATAATGAAAGTCTATGCTTCAGCTTCTGAAACGTTTTTTTGACCAATATCTCAAACGTACGCTTGGCACTTTAAGACAAGAAACAAATATACATATTTTGTAAAAAAAATACCACGAATAATGAAAGTCTATGCTTCAGTTTCTGAAACGTTTTTTATTACCAATATCTCAAACGCAACAAATGATACGTATTAAAGTTAAACTTCTGTACGTACAGAATAGGTATGAGCATGAAGTATAACAGAACTTCATATAGCAACATTTCACTCCATACACCATGTATTATGAGGAACATGAAATGTTCCTTTTTAAAAATATATTCCGCACATGAGTTTTCTAGGAAGATCTGTTGAATATTTGAACTACTGATTATTTTATTCCGCAAAACCGATTCAGGTAATATATATGTATTTTTAAATATTAAACTCAATTTTCCTAGCATTTTCATTTATAATATCAAAATCTCGATGTACAGCTTAAAGATACACCTACGACTTATGTTAGATACCTGTAAGTATTTAGCTCAAGAAAGATATGGTTCATATAAACTTAATTACTATTATAAATTAAAAAAAAACATTTTATTGAATAAAGTAACTTTCCGTAAAGTTAACTAAGTTACTTTAGTTACTTTAAAGATATATAAATATGTAAACATGTGCATTTTTTATTCAAGTCATATAGAGTGTAACCAAAACTTGGTCACTAATTAACGAGAAAAGTTCATATAAGCACTAAAGCACTTTGTTCTGGAGGTACAGGGTGTTACAAGAAAAAAATGGAGGCAATTTCATTCAAATTTTACAAAAATGGTTTCTTGCTAGGAAACTAGGAGACACCGTTTTCCAGATAAATAGTATAAATTTTATTCTTTGTATAGATAATTATTGCTAAAAGTGTCATAACATCGACTTATCAAATAAAAATAATAATTTAAAAAATCACTTTCATGAACAAAATAAAATATTTATGATCTCAATTAATTAATTTAAAATATTTTTTTTTAATTTGTGACACTGAAGTTTGGTCATGCAATTTAGTTACACCATGTATACGCGAAACTACGCCTTAGACAATATGACAGTGATATTATCTTCTCTTTTAAGCAAAAATATTATTTTGGTCTCCAAAGACAAAAACATAAATGTCAAGTAAGGTTTTGCAAATTAAAACACTAAATTAACTAGATTTATATGCACCTCTTTATCAATTAACTGGATTTCAACGGAACACGCTACCCAAAAATATATAAAAAAAACTAAAATTACTTGACGAATGTCATGATTTTTTTACTTTTGTTGCGAAATATCGTAGTTGTTATTGATACAGATTTTTTATATTTATAAAACATTTATACCCTCCTTTATACCTAAGCTAACTAAGAGGTATAAAAGACTTGCTAGATAACATAAACCTAATCTGAACGCTTGCAATTAACAGACTAATAATGTTATTTTCCAAATAAAGGAAACAATTACAGTTTTACAAGAATGGAAACGCCTCAACCGAAAATTAATTAATAATCCCATTAAATAATTATTTATAATTAAACGGATACTAAACAGTCTATTGACAGCTAACACCTGTGTGTAAAAGTGCGAAGTGAAATGCGTCTAATTTATTAACAACAACATAACACTCAGACAAATAATACCGTCTATTATTGCGTTTTCGGTGTGACGAAAGAACTTATTAACTATTTATAAAGTAATAAATTAAATGTAATGGAGATGTAAATGTAATATTACTTTGTGGGTAAGTAGGTAAGTTGGAAAACAGTTTTGAAACTGAAATCGGTTTAGGAAGTTGTACACGGTACTTTGGTTTTTAAATAATGTATATAGTGCCGAGTTAGACAATACAATAATATTTTTGGTCACGTAATGCAGTGTACATACGTATTTTCAAAGGCATTCAATATTATATAACGGTCATTTTAATAATATGGCTAAGTAAAAATTAGGAAGTACTCATAACGTTAATATACTCTTTGTTTAATAATTTGTCGTTAATTGTTTTCATAATTTGTTTGGCTGATCGGTTATTTTAATGTGAGCAGTAACAATAGTAATGTACAGGGTTTTGGCAGTTAATTACTCGGGAAATAATGATCGTACAAAAGTCCAAGTAAATAAGTAAAGTAATAAATAAAAAGTTAAATAGTAAGTTACAATTTGAATGTCTATGTGTACCTAAAGGTTAGGCAAAGTTCAATATGGATATTACTGATGCCTGTCATACTCTTCAATAACTTTAAATGAAGATATACTGAGAGATTTATATAATTTATACAGTCATATTATTTACTTACATCAAAAATTATTTACAACATATTTGGGTAGTTAAAACACTCCATAAATGAATCTAAACATGCCTACTGAACAACTAACACAGTTCTTTACGCACGCGCGGTAACACTGGGTGATCACATGATTAATCTGATTGGTTGAGCCAAATCAAGTCGTGTAAATTCACTCTTTTATTCGTTATATTATCAAATGTAGTAAAACACATAAAATTAATATTCCTAAAACATGTATAAAAATTTAAAACCTGCAGTGCATTCTTTAAAGTTTCAAAAGCTGAGGTGAACCACAATTTACCTCATCTATTAATATTTAATGAAATGTTTGCGCCCTAAATGACAGATTTTCGCCCTCTGTGAAAAACTGAAATACACAGTATTGCATTTAAACCTGTTAGGCGTTTTTTATGCATGTTACACATGGTTATTATTAAATTCCAATTTTTATAAAATCTATTTTCCAGCCACATTTGAGTTCATTACTTTATTAGACGGAATCAACGGGTTTTCAATGTGTGTAGACTAAACAGTTCGTTGGACGATAGTATTATCAAAGAACAAACAAATATTGACTGAAGGTAAATACATGTATAATAAATGGAGAACAAATTGACGGACAATAGAACTCTACCATTAATATTTGATCCTGAACGATTTTGAATGGTTAAATTACAAGTTATTTTGAGGTTAGTTATTTTGATGTGAGATACTTGAACCGTTTCCTGGATATAAACCAGAAACTTTAAATGACAGTTAAAATACCGATGGAGATAAGAAGTCATATTTTGATTTTAAATAGCCATTTATTGACAGTTCCTGCTTACATTTGTCTGATATACGTTTATGTATTTTTATGAGTGTGTTGTTAACAGTGGAATTTCTACTGGTAAAAAACACGTATGCACAGCATTACTCATGAACTGATATATTTAACCACTAATCATCAGACCATGATAAATAAAATTGCCCCGTTTTGTGGAATACAAACATACGACGTATCATAATATTATCGAGTTGAACAAATAATTGTTTTCTTGAAAAGGGGTTAAGTAATGTACACGTATCTGCTAATGTACACGTATGTTCTAATGTAAAATTAAAAGAATTTTTTCTTAGTACCACAAAGTAGTTTATTCTTCCTCAGTGACAAATCTATGATAATCTGGACCTCTATTTTATATACCGGGTGATTTTTTTAAACTGAAACTATCTCGAGAATTAATGTTCATAATCAAAATTTAAATCATTCCACGGAAGGAATACATTAGTACTAAAATTAGCCTCCCATCCTCCTCCTTGTAGGTGGAGCGAAGGATAACTTTGAAATCTTAAACAGCAACTCTTTTTTTATTACAGATTTGGATTCTATACGTCTAAAAATAAGTTTGAAACATTTGTTCAATTCGGCGAAATTCAATTTTTTCGATTTCTCCTACTGAACCTATGCGTACGATTCCGCAATACGTTTGCTATAATAATCAAGTATTAGTATTATAACAAATTTTATCTCTCAAATTTCCAATTTCTGAAAAATGATGTCAAGAAACTACTATTATTGTAACAGGCGTCCTTTTTGGGTATTTGGTCAATGCGATATCCTTCGCTTATGACTTATTATAATAGTACTTGACTAAATCTGCTTTCAAATGAATGTATTTTGTTTTAAAAGTACCATTTCTTTTCTTAAAAATAATTCTTATAAAAATGTTTTATTATGGTTACATTTCACGTTTGTGTTACATATCTTTCTTCATATTTTATTAACTGCAGAAACACAAAATAAAGGTACAAAAAAAGAAGTAACTGTAAGAAACAACTCATTTTAATCAAGCACTCCCAAGGGGACAGAAAGCTACTATGTCCGCGTCGTTGTAGTTTATTCATCAGCGATTTACAGGTAATAATTTCCCAGTTATTCGAAATTTGCAACGAATAAACTTTTGATGACGAATTTCGAAACGTGGTATTTTTCATTGCAAACACATTGCAAAATCGTATGCATAAGTTCTCGGTAGGAGAAATCGAAAAAAATTAAGTTTCATCGATTACAGTGCCATCTATCAGGAATGGGGAAAATTTTTTCATACAAATCCTACTCACTTTTAGCTGTAGAATCCGAATCTTCAATAAAAAATAGGGATTCTTATTTAAAATTTCAAAGTTATCCCCGCCGCACAGTGATTAAAATTGAAAATTTCTCGTCAAAATGTGCTCGACAGCATCGAGAGCGGTCAAACCACTTGGTTTATTTTTAATTCCTGAAACATTGTACCTTAACAGTTCACTGCAAAAAAGAAACATGGGATAAATATAAACATAATAAAAGGCTGAGAAAGTAAACAGTAATATTTATTACATCCAATTATCTGGATACTATGTATAGGGTTTTTGGAAATGTTGGTACAAAATTTAAGGGGGTGAAAGTAGGGCCAAAAATAGTAAAAAAGTTCCTATAAACATTGGTCCTCCGGAGCACCGTTACTGAGATAACTTAAAATAACTTTCTTTCTAATTAAGATGACGGAATGAAAATTGTAGGTAATAATCATACCGTAAGGGTCTTTATCTACCATAAGTTTCATCAAAACCGGTTATAAATAAGGATAGTTTTGTAACTACTCTTAACAGAAATTTTTCTTTTTTTTTTATTGCTTTGAATAATCAAGCAAATAATATTATTTTTTAATGAATTAGACTTTTTTGAAGAAATAATGTCCACTTTTTTTTCGAATTCTGCGTAGTCAGAAATAATTATTTTTTAAATAATCTATGGCTCAGAACAGTAACATTTTTTAACATTTTGACATAATAGGCATCTTTCATGGTGACAGTTTCGTTGCAATATTAACGATTGCCATTTTCGCGTGCGATATCGTTTAAATTCTTACGTTTCTTTATCTTCTTAGTTGTGATCTTTGTGCTTGACTTTGCATTTCATTCGATTTTTTTACAACCATGAATCATCATGAGCAGACGCTCTTCTTACACTCGCAGTAGGATTAAATTCAAAAAATCTTGAAATTACTTCGTCTAAATCGTATATCTTGGAGTTAGGGCTCCTGATTCCATAGCTCTTGCATGAATTTTCCGAAACAATCTTGCAGAGGGTTGCCTTCTATCAGGATAACATTGCCGATACTCTGAGCCGCCAGATTATTTCCATTACAGAAACCATAAATAAAATGCATTTCGGCATATTTATGGTTAGTAAAAGCATGATGGTTCATGGTTGTAAAAAAATCGAATGAAATGCAAAGTTGAGCACAAAGATCACAACTAAGAAAATAAAGAAACATAAGAATTTAAATCATATCACGCGAAAGTGACAATCATTAGTATCATTACAATGAAACTGTCACTATGAAAGATGCCTAGATACTAGATACGTAAAATTGTTTTAAAAAACGTTATTGTTCTGAGCCATACATTATTTAAAAAATAATTATTTCTCACTAAACTACGCAGAATTCGAAAAAAAACGCAGTCATTTTTTCTTCAAAAAAGTCTAAAATTCATTAAAATTTTTAATTAATTCATTATTTGTTTGATTATTCAAAGGAATAAAAAAAATTCGAAAAATTTCTGTTAAGAGTAGTTACAAAACTATCCTTATTTATAACCGATTTTGATGAAACTTATGGTAATTAAAGACCCGTATGGTATGATTATTACCTATAATTTTCATTCCGTTGTCTTAATCAGAAAGAAAGAGAGATATGGAGAGCCATATCTCGGTAACGGTGCTCCGGAGGACCAATGTTTATAGGAACTTTTTTTACTATTTTTAGCTCTACTTTCACCCCCTTAAATTTTGTACCAGCTTTTCCAAATACCCTGTATTATTACTTTATATAAAACTACTAAACCTCAAACCGCATACTGGAATTTATAGGTTTTAGGGTTTATAAGTTGGATTTATAGGTTTTGAGGTTTATTTAACTTGTTTGGATTCGGGATTTATGGATTTCGGGATTAATTATTTATTCTCCATATTTTGGGGTTTCGGTGTTTAAGTTATCGTTCATGGATTTAGGAGCGCATGAGGTTTGCGGTTAACGAGTTTTATATAAAATACTATATACATAATATCTAGATAATTGGATGTAATAAATATTACTGTTTACTTTCTCAGCCTTCTATTATATTTATATTTATACCGTGCTTATTTTCTGCAGTGGACTACAAAAGTACAATGTTTAAGAGGCCTCTATAGCAAATAGACAACCAGCAATACATTTTTATAGATTTTATTACACAGTTTGTCTAAATATTAATTAATACACAATTTCCTCCATTTTAATGCAGATTTTCTTTAAAATGGAGTTAGTTTGAAACCCAAATTACTTTTTTGTTGTAAAGAAATTTGTAATTTGCCGCTTTTGAACAAGCGGCATCATAAATTGCTGGCTGTCTATTTGATATAGAGACCTCTTAAGGATTATTTTTAAAAAATCAAGTGGTTTGGTCGCTCTCCATGCTGTTGAGCAAATTTTGACGCGAAATTTTCAATAATCACTGTGCGCCGCACCCATAGGAAGAGGGGGGGACTAATTTTAGCACTAGTGTATTTTCTCCATGGTATAATAAAATTTTGATTACAGACATTTCTTTTAGTAGAGCGCTTATTTTTAAAATATTTGAAAGGATCAGATAAAAATTCACCGGTTTACGTAAGTCAAAGGTTTTTAAATTTTAGGTATAGAATCCTAGTTAATTTTATACAGTAATGTAATATACATTTTTTAAAATTGAATTTAGTTTGGTTATATGCACCGCTAAACTTTTTTAAGAGCTTTAACGCTTTTTTTCTCGAAAACTAAGCTTCCTGATATTAAAGTACACTAATTTTTCATAATCTAAACTAAATTTCTCTGTAATAATAGTTTCTTTAACAATGCGAGTCTTCGAAACAGATTTTTCGACTTTGTAACAAAAACTTGTTATTTTTGCTTGATTCTTTGCACCAGCTAAAAGTGTCATAGCTTTAATTTATACACGCGAAATACATTATTCATTATCCATGTGAAAAAAGTTAGCCTCTCCGGTTGAAAGCCCGATTTATAAATATCCGTGGTTTCACTATTTTACGAAACAACTCAAATAGCTATTACAAGGCTGGTATCAGTTTGAAAGCTGTTGACTTGAATTTATATTAATAATTATTTTGGTCCTTGAAAACATACGCTAGAAAATTATTCCAAAAATACTTAATAAATTATTTTGAACACATTGGTGTGGATATATCGTTCCCTGTAATTAAAATACCTCCCAAATCTACAGGTGTTACAAAAATTGTTATTCCTGTGGCGACACACGCAGCGAAACTGACTGGAGTGTGTTCGTGAAATAATTCAAAATAAGCCTGGACTAACAACCGTGCATTGCAAACAGGCATTTAATTAAATACAATAATCTGTTTATTGCTGTGGCGTAAAATAAACGCTGGAAAGGTTCATATTAATTGTCTATACAGACAATTACAGGAGAATGTCATCGAATAAATAACAGCAGCAAGTAGACCGAAGATAAATTTTAGTTGCCTTCCACATGTTTTTTTTTTTGTTTGCGTCCCAGTAGTTTGTAACATTTACATATATTTAATGCAACATAAATAAATTATAAATAAACGTAGATATTTGTTGTTTATAAATCAGGCAAATATTAAACAACGACGCACTGTCATTGAAAATACATAAAATAAGCGTTAATTGCAAAAATGGAACCACTTCAATAATTATAGTCTGCAAATTTATACAGTGTGGCCCATTAAGAAACAAGGGCACCCAAAAATTTTGCCACTTCTTGCGGAACGGCGCTGATTTTATGAATACCGACCACCATTCGATGACACATTCCACTAACTTATCTGAAAAATATCGTGATGGATGTAAAGCAACATAATTTCGATAAAAACTTGAATAGTTGTCTCTCAGCACAATAAAAGAACGTGGTGTCTTAAATATAAATTATCAGGTGTACTATTCAAAAAGCAATCAACTTACTCCTTTGTAAATACGTTTTTTTCGCACGTACCTAACTTTAAATATTTGCTTATATCAATCTCCTTTTTTATATCCAACGTTGACCGCAACATTGAATGTTGTGACGGCTTCATTTTATTTATTTGCTAAGTTTGAGAAATACACCATCAGTGCATTTTCTGAATACAACTTAATGTTTCTTTATGTGCACCAATCCATAAAATGTTGGTAGACGCATTAATAAATTTCTCGAGATGTTTTGGGAGAAGATTCAAAGAATCCTTTCACACACTCCAGTATATCCTTAGGTAAACCTAAATCTTCATTAGATTATATTTTTATAGATTTCAGCAAATTGAACCACAATCACATATGAACTCAGTTAGCAATTGTGACGACTAATGTTTGACAAAGTATCCATGACTACATCGATATATCCTACTTACCTACTTTGATTTATTATCCAAATTTGGTTTGAATAACTTCAAAGTGCAAATTAATAATTAAATGAGGTCTTTCGGTTGGAGATAAAATAGCATGTTTTATTTGGATTAAAAGTCTTTTTTGTCCACAAATGTTTAATCCTAATATAACAATGTACTATTTTGGAACACGGTATTTTCGGAATAAATTTTACTAACTGGTTAACACCCCACTATCTCAAATTTCATCAATTTATAATGTGCAATATTTTTTTACATACAGACTTAAAAATTTCTTAAGTTCCTATTTTAGTTTAAAAATAAAGGTGTTGGAAATAATAAGGAAGTTCGGCAATTACTGACACTACTGTTTATATTATAGCTGTGGTAGTGGTAAATAAATAGTATATTTTTAAGTTATTTGCAAATTTTCGGAGGCATTCCCAGAACCATCCACATTTTAAAATTCGAATAACAACTGAATAAAAATTAAAAATGTATAGCTGTGGGAAATATTCTGCAATACCTAAAGGATTGATGAAAATTATGAGAGGCGGTATTAGTGATTAATTTTGCATAATCTTCAAGCATTTCCGATGTCTCCTAAATATTTTTAAACTGAAATTGAAAACTGAAACAAAAAATACTTGAATTATGCATCCTAAAAGAAATTAGATACATAAACTCCTTAAAGCTAATATTAAACAGTATTTTATGCAATTACACTACATAATTGTCTGTCGCTGTCCCAACTAGTTCAGTGTTAAGTCGAGTGATATTAGTGTGATAGTTCTCTGGAATCAGTGTCTGCATGTTGCCAATATATCCATAGTTTTCCGAGTAGTTATTAGGGTTCATGTCCACTGTGATAGTACTCTCCGTCGACAATGTTATGCACGGTGATAATTACATTTACTAAGACGAGAGTATTTTCAATTGTCTAATTGTCTAAACTTGTTAATTGAGATAATGTGAGAGATGTCGCAATAGTGTGACAACGACTACCAATTTATCTAGACGGTGATAGTTGTTATCATGACAACTATCACATCCAAACTATCACAAAAACTATCGCGCCGTGTAAGTGAGCCTTCACTGTTATTATCATGAGTCCTTACCCGAAAAAATAGCAAAAGGTCTAGGGTTCTAGTTTAGGCCGGCTGTTATTAACAATGACCCCAAGACACTATGATAGTACTTTCCGTCGAGAGAATGTTATGCACGGTGATAGTAATACAATTACATTTACTGTGTCGAGAGTATTTTTAATGGTCTAGTTAATTGAATTAATATTAGAGAGATGTCACAATAATGTGACAACGACTACCAATTTATCTAGGCGGTGATAGTTGTAATCATGGCAACTATCGCATCCAAACTATCACAAAAACTATCGCCGTGTAAATGAGCCTTCACTGTTATTATCATGAGCCCTTACCCGAAAAAATAGCAAAAGGTCTAGGGTTCTAGTTTAGGCCGGCT
The DNA here is from genome assembly GCF_000390285.2 of Anoplophora glabripennis. NCBI lineage: Eukaryota > Metazoa > Arthropoda > Insecta > Coleoptera > Cerambycidae > Anoplophora > Anoplophora glabripennis. The sequence continues at coordinate 115,289 of NW_019416589.1, read as the reverse complement.
GTTATTAATAATGACCCCAAGACACTATGATAGTATTTTCCATCGAGAGAATGTTATGCACGGTGATAGTAATAAGACAATTACATTTACCGTGTCGAGAGTATTTTTAATGGTCTAGTTAATAGAATTAATATTAGAGATGACAACGACTACCAATTCATCTAGACGTTGATAGTTTTTGTGATAGTTGTAATCATGGCAACTATCGCATCCAAATTATCACAAAAACTAGCGCCGTGTAAATGAGCCTTCACTGTTATTATCATGAGTCCTTATCCGAAAAAAATAGCAAAAGATCTAGGGTTCTAGTTTAGGCCGGTTGTTATTAATAATGACCCCCAGACCCCAGACACAGTGATAGTACTTTCCGTCGACAATTTTACTCACGATAATTACATTTGCTGTGGCGATAGTATTTTCAATTGTCTAGTTAAATGAGATAACCTGAGAGAGTTGTCGCAATAGTGTGACAACGAGTACCAATTTATCTAGACAGTGCTAGTTTTGTGATAGTTGTTGTCATGACAACTATCACATCAAAACTATCGCCGTGTAAATGAGCCTTCACCGCTATTATTATGAGTCGCGACTAATTATCGCAAATATTCCCGAGTTCGATTGTTACATAAAAAATATAATTGCTCACAGCAGCGAGAAACGTAAATTTTAATTATTTTAACTGGAAGTAATTTGTTTTTAAAGGGCAGCAACATCGGTTATAAGTGTTTTTTAATGAATAAACAAACCGCTACCGCAAAAGATAAAATGTATCCGCTAATTAATTTGCTTTCAACGTAATACGAATCGGGGATCTGTTGACACTTTCCTGAGTGTTGCTTAAAAAGCGTCATTTACATAAACAGCTCTAATTGCGAAACTTTTACGGAGCTTGTTATTTTTCACATAAAAGTTTTTTTTTATTGAGGTACACAAGAAATGTTCAAGTTACCAGCCAAACCAATTAATGGAGTATGCAATCGTTAAACGCGGACTATTAAATTAACGAACGTATTTCTCAACTTGTCCTCTAACTTGAAAGCTGGGTAGAAAGATTCAAAGCAGTTTTTCCTGTTCGCTTATAACGCTACAACGCAGCGCTGAGCAAAATGGGAAACCTGCCTCGCCATATTTTATTGCAAATTCATAACGACGATAAAAAATTTGTAACCCACACAACCTGAATTCATTATTTATGCCTACACGCTTTTAAATGTGCTGTTTTTATTTTTTGTGGCTTTATGAAATAATAAATAACCTATATGTTTAACGATATCTACGCTGCGATGATGTCATTTTTGCATATATTATCAATAATCTAGTAGGCAGTTTCGGTTTTATACGTTTTTTGTGTCTCTGTCCATGTTTAATGTCCGCATTAAAGGACATTTGAAAAACGATAGAAAAACATCAATATTGGTTTGCTAGAACCATCTAGTGCCAAAATAGCCAAGCAGAGTAAATTATATTTTCAATTTTTACACGATTCATAATTGGAACTGGTATTACATATATTGAATGTTATAGGACAAATAAGACAAATGTAGTAATTTCTCGTAAAATGACGAACAAAGACTATACAGGGTGATTCACAAATGGTGACTAAAAATGAAACCTCGTGAGTCTGAAGGTGAGTCATTCTATAAAGTTTTTATCTAGGACGCTTCGTTAAAAAGATACTCTCTTATGCTTTTCGAAAAAAAGCATGATTTTCGAGTAAAACTTAAAAAACGAATTGAAAACACCAGACCTCAACCCACTGGATTTCTTTTTGTGGGGTGCTGTTAAACGTCTGGTATACAGCGAAGAAATTAATACACTTGAGCGGTTAGAAGAAAGAGTATGCTTTTCATCAGATTCAGGCAACAATAAATTTCGAACAAATTACATTTTCGTTACTAAAAAGATGTCACGTATACGCATCAAAGAGATGCCACAGTACTTTCTGCCACATAGTGAGACGGGGTTACCCTTTTGACCGTAAAGTTGCCTTATTTTTTGTTTCGTCAGTCTTTTGTCTGGGGTCAGTATGTTTTCTGCAGTGACTAGGAGGAGTGTGTTTTTCTGTGCCATGGAGTGGAGTAAAGAAAAGATTTCCGGAGATTTCCGTTTCTTATTCTTCAAAATTGTATGATGAATAACAATATATGACGCATTATTGCAGTCAGGTTCATACTGCGAGTTTATGTTCCTGTGTCGTCTCGTAACCTTATTTTGTTACGTTACGGAATGAATGATACGACTAAAACCACACATACTTTCACAGCGAACCATGTCACCTTTTGCAACATGCCGCAACATGTTCGTTGCTACGTTACGGAGCATTGCCACAAGTGGATACCCGCCTTATGACAGGCGATATTTTCTATTTGATGATGACGAAGACGAATACTTATATACGAATACTTATAGCTGTCACAAACCCAATTTTATTCATTCGTGTTGAGGAAGACAATGAGCGCAAGCAGACAAATCGTGACATGTAGAGGCGAGACCGTAATGGATAAAACTAATCTAAGTTTGAAACAAGTTCCTGGGAAGTTCGCGACAGAATGCCTCACTATCCATAAGTTAAATTCAATAATGAAAGTGTTGACGGGTCCATTCGATACGGTCCATCTGAAACTCAAAAGATTCCTTGGAAATCTTACAATATCACCGCGTCCTTGCGGATCACGAGCTTCTGTATGAAACTATAAAGAAAATAAACTAGAATCAAATGACTTCCGTAAAGGTCCCTTAAGCTCACGGAGGCATCTCAGAACACGTTACGTGGAAATGACTACAATGCTATTACAGGAAGGTTTAAAAAGTGGCACACTCGGAATTGGTGAAGAAGGGCAGGAACGCCGTCCATAAGGGACAATTATGTTGTAAAGGCTTATTGGAATTACAGTGAAAAAACGATTTCGTTCATTGTTGTATAATGATCACATAAAGATTAAATATAGGTAGGACAGCCCGCGAATATTCTTTGATGTTTTAGCTGTAACTCAGTGGCATTGTCCTTTTGTTGTAATTATGTATAATTACTATATTGATGGAAGTGTTTTGAATAGATCGAAAAATCTAGGTGATCTTGGTCTGAGTTTCTAGAAAGATTTACTTCTGTTAACGACAATTTTGGATTTGTTGGAAATTGCAAGGAATTTTCCAAACGAGCAGACCATAACTGTTATACAATAGCTTTGGCAGACCCAAGTGTAATACTATTTTTTCTAAAAAATAATAGAATTTAGGAACTTTCAAAGTCAATTTATTCAGATAGCTGTCGCTACACATTGACAAAAAAATGTCGTATATTGTAACACTTCAAGAGACTTTTACATGCGCAAATACGACAGTTGAGAAACAACTAATTTTAACGCAACTTAGATGTACTGTCGAAACAAATAAGATTCAACACAACATTAGACTATTAATCGATGTTTTTCTTTTTCCCTTACTGCTTACATCGAGGCTTATACCTTTAGCTGGTATTAAAAAAATAGATTTGACATTTGTTTGTATGAAATATAGTTATCATAAGACCAAAAATGTGTTTTAGGTATCTTATGAGCTTTGACCTTCATATGCGCAGAAACATAATTCCGACCGTCGCCTAAATTATTCTACGTTCTAAAAACATTACACCTATTATTCACAGTCTCTCTCGAGCTCTCGTAGCGTAAACAAGCCTTTGATCCGATTACAAATATCATAATAAAATGGCCTATTCTTTATTATTTTAATTTAAACAATAAAAATATATATAACGAGCGTTCGCCAGTTGACTTTATTGATACCCGAGCGCCTTAGTTCATTTCTACTTGTAATGATGCACATGGTCTAGTTCTGAGTCAATGTTTTCACAACGTGCTTATTAGAAGAATTATGCGGTTACGCCACGCCTTTCGCGCATTTCGCGGCTCATGAGATATTGAAACACCTCTAACAACGGATAAATTGTTTTAATAAAATAATCATTAGACCAACTCTGCTTTTGGATGATGATGAAGATTCTGAATATGTTCAAAATGAACAAAGCATATTGTTCTTGAATCAGAACCATCACTCGCACATGGAATCTGAAGATCTTCTTTTCAAATGTCCTTTTTCTGAACACTGCTTTTTAGTTTGCTTTTTGTTCCATCCGCCATATTGAATCCGCTATTTTAAATTTTGTAATTCTGACTTCAGATTCGTAATCGACGACTCCGAAAACCTAAAGGACCAGCTAGAATTTAATTGTTTGTAATTTGCCTCTTCTCTCTTTACCTGAATTTCGACAGACGACTTATCGAAGAGGATGTAGTAGGTAATTAGTAATAGAAAAATTTGTTGTTTTTTTTTTGTCGCAGGGAGATTTGCTTTCTTTTCGTTGTTGCCTCATGAGTAATTAATATTTTGTTTCTCGTCATTGTTTTAAATAAAAAATATATTTGGTCTGTTTTAACAAAATATATGTAAAAAAAAATTTGGAAAATTTTTTTCCCTCGAAAATTTTTTCAACATTTCCGTTTTTTTTTAATTATTAAATCTTGAAACTTTCTACTTGTGTTTAAACTTATGCTTGCAAATGTCATGATATGAGGGACTAGCAAGTCGGTATCTAAAATCACTTTTCTTAGTGTAAAGATACGTATCTCTGTTTATTTTCTTTATAAATTCCTTAATATCGTCCCCGGAAGCAATACGTTACAAAATTAAAGACAACTGTTATTTCACGTGACATACTGATAGCGAGCGGGTTACAATAAAAGTAATCAATTTCTGATTGCTACACAGAAATCAAATTCCCGAAGAGATAAAATTTAATTTGTAGGAAATAAACGCTGACACACCGATTCGAGTTTTGCTCAAACCGGTTCGCCTACGTTTCCGCGCTTTTAATTCTTGGAGTAATTATTTAACATAAGCATTGTTTATCGCGATAATCAGGTGCCGATAGCTCTTTTCAAACGTCACCGGCTTGTCCAAACAGAAGCAAAACTATTTTCGTATGCTAATAGTTTTCATTATGCATAGCTCGATATGCTCCGGCAAGGTCGCTCCGTAGTTTATCGCGAAGATTTGAACGGATTAAAAATATGACACTTTGAGAAGCAGAGACGAGATAACGTTGTGTAATTAAAAGTGCTTTTAAAAATAAATTATAAGGCCTCGTTGAAGGTCTTGAATATAAATACGCCGCTCCGTTAGACGCGCGAAAACGTTTTTACCTACTTGAATTTTCCATCCGACTTGAATTCTAATTGTATCAAGTGACGCTTGTCCGATACAGGGTATCCGAAATGAACTATTAAATTGGCATAATTTTTATATAGTTATTATTTTCGGCATCTCTCCCTCTCCCCTCGATATATTTATTATTTAAATAATACTTCAGTAAATAAAGGATTTACGCAAACATTAGGGTATAATCTCATTATCTCAGTGTATTTTATGCTGAATTTTTTATTTCTTTCCGTTCTGGTGGCACATATAAGTCTTGGTCTATAATTGCATTGTCCACATACCAGGGCGCGTTGACTATGGCACCAAGCTATTTATTTTGGAACCGCTTTAAAGTCTAGAGTCTAGATGTTAGAATTACTTGATATCCCCAATAATTGGATGCCATACGTGTAAATTGGCTACAAAATCATTTCAAAAGTTTGCTTTCCGTTGATAATTGTTATTTTCTGTCTATCATCCAATATAACTTGCTTAGGCTGAATCCAAATTCTTTTCACTTCATGGAGATATGTCGGTGTAGTATTCGAGCCATATGTCTATTTCAAGATGTGTCTGTTAAACGAGACTGTTGGTCAGTTTTATGAATCGATTTACTTTCGTTTGCCTTTATTCATCAAGTTTTCAGCCACTGTTATATATTCAGGTTTATTTGTAGGTTGTTACATGCCATTACCGGATAAGGATGAAATGTTAGGCTGCTGTATCGTCAGCAAAGTAGTTAATTATGTTGTTGGCATGTCAGATGTATATAACAGGTACAGCACTGGCACGCTCCCTTGTGGTACGCCGGACAGGATAGGGTAGGACCTCTATATTTTTATCCTTGTGTTGACTAAGAAATACCTTTGGTTCGAGTATGATTTTACATGTGATGTGATAATTATTTATTTAACTTTGTGACAAAGGCGTGCATTCCAAATCTTGTCAAAAACCTTTGATATGTCGAGGGAAGCAGTGGGACAATATATGTCCCTCAAGGTCCCTATTCAGTTTGTTTACGACTTTTTGCTCCTGCTCAATCAATTTAAATCCAAACCAGTGATTTGGTATATCGGCTTAAGTTTTATAAAGGTTGAGGTTGCGGTTTTCTATATTTTCTTGTTGCTATTTCCACGTTAATATATAGCTGGAAATGATGTAATTTTTTAAATTAAAATGGACATTAAATATGATGTTTGAGCATCGTTTAACGTAAAACTTACCTAAATATTATTACAGTTTTTAAGAAATTATAATAATATCAGGACCTGACTTAAAAATGTGTAGAAATATTAAAATAATTAATAAAAAGAAAGTGTACAAAAATTAACAGAAAAAAAAATAAAAAAACTACAGTTATACTTACTCAAAATGTCTGCCGTTTTACTGAGCACAAGATCGGTATACTCCTATATTCCCTAAAATTCCCAGAGTGTAGTATTTAAAAGTTTTTTCGATTACTTGTTATAAGTCGCAAGAGAAAGTCAGATTTAGTTCTAACTAACCAATTGAGAAGCCCCATAAAATTCATTTATATAGAAATGGATCATTTTGAATTAGAAACAGTGCAATAACAAAAATAACTTCAAGCATTTTGCAAACTATACGAAATAGGCCCTAACATATCTTAAAAAATCGAAAGAGAATTAAATTGCACATTTGTTTTACCCTAATAGTGAATATTGTGAACATTTAGTATGCCATCTCTAGTAACATTCATCCGTAAAAAGCACCTTACTTGTAAAATCCGGATATTGTGCTATTTGATGTCGAAACCACTGGCAAAATTCCACACGGGGCTTGAAAAACATTGTTGTTTAATGCGCCTGAACCCTTCGTACACCCCCTGATAGGGGTGTAATAATTGTTCCCGTAGTACTATTACACCACTTCTCGGTCAATGTCGCGAGTACTGCGCCTCGGATCTTCCTCAAAGAGGTTTATGATGTTTTCCTCGTTGCCGAAAACACATTGCAGCCTTCATATGTCAGGTGGACATTCCTTGTATCCCGTAACATTTAAACTGACTTTTGCACTGTTCTACTGTTAAGTTGTCATATGTCATACAAACGACAAGTCTTATTTGAATTGGACTGACTTCTCCGTACATTAGCACCATATCTGCTAATTCTTGACCAAAAAACATTTTATACGCCTGCTGAGTAATACTGCAACATACAACGCACGTGCACAACATGCACAGGGCCTTCTTACATTTATGATTCATTTTCTGAATTAATTTTACTCGAAAATAGAAGTACTTTGACCATCAGTTGCTTAATAAAAGTTGCTCATTTTCATGTCCTCTGCCGTTTTCAAGGAACGTACCCTGAAAGAAATGCGTTTTATTCTTTATTAGAATTCTATATACCATTATAAGACCATTATATACTATATGTGACAGTTAAACAGGTGAATATTGGATATAAAACGCGTATTGCTAGCACAGTTGTATAAAGCACAGTGACTATAAAAATTATTCTTTATTAAATTATTGTATAACTAGTATACAATGTTTTTTATACCCTTTACGAAATAATAGCAATAACTGTTATTAAAGTGTTCCATATCGTTATTAGAACATCTAGTACTGGTTATAAGATTTATAATAATAAATGTATTAAACTGTTGTATACTCTGTATGAGTTAAAAAAATATGTCATTAAGTTTTCAGAAATTTTATTGGATAATTGTAATTACAAGCTAAGATTCTATCGTAAACATACATAAAACATACTCTTAAGCACTAAAAATGATGACAAATCTCTCCCAAAACTGTGCCAGTTTATTTTCTTAGCAACGATGCACCCGTATTTTCTATTTTCTTGTATTACATGAGAATTTGCAGTATAACTCTTCCACCTTAAGAATGAAGCATCCCCAGAAAGGTTGAGCTTCTTTCCATATAATTTTATTTCCTCTGGTTGATTGACTTTATACCCATGCTTTTCTTTGTCACCGTTAACCTTCTGTTCCTCCATCTTATGTAAAACTTAACATCAGCGATTTCTAATAGGACCTACAAAATAATAATTTTTAAGATTTAGACAAGATTTACATTTGAAAAAACAAAACAATTACAAGCCATAAAACAGTTAGATACTTACATAATAATTTTCCATTTCACACAACGCGATATGATCATGTATCCCACAAAACATGTGCATATACTGTCCATTTTCATCAAACTAGACGTGTGTAAGTCGATGCACAGCGGACTGTCGGATATTTTACGATTGTTGTATTTTCTCTTCTTGAGTAAAGATAATAAAGACGTTGTGGTTTTATGTGTTTATTTTGACAATGATTGAACATCTATGGACAATAAAAGTGGACTGTATAAGATAGTTGAGTACCGTTCTGCTTCATGCATAGCAAGCTACTGAAATCATAGAAGGGATGAGCTCTTGCGGCGAACCCTAAATCAGCGGCTGGAATAGCCAGGTTTCTTATTGAGTCGGCGCACTTCGCTCTCGGGTCTGACATGATTATTATTACAAGACTATGAATATAACAACAACGATCATAACCGATTATGCACCGAGAGGTGACGATCACTTAACCATTATAAGATGCGTTTTACACGTTAAAAACGGAAACATATTCAGTATAAGAACGAATAATTCTGTTAATACAATTGTTATATACAAATTCGGATACTGGTCTTTATACAACAAATCTTCCCTACTATACAATTGGAATATAAAGTCTATAACACCTAATAATGTATAAGTAATTCATTATAACCTTTATTTCATAGATGCATAAGGTGTATTAAGCACCTTCCAGTTAAACTGATTGAATAATGAGTATGGAAATGATTGTTCTTTTTAATAAAAGTTGTATATTGGTTATAAAAGTTTTAATATGCGCTATACACATTATTCTAGATAAACAGGTTAATAAGCCCATTTCTTTCAGTGTACTTATTTTAGAACCACCCTGTATAGTTTAAAAAATTGTAGAATGTAGCGAAATTGGTTTAAGTTTTTTGTATTATTGATATGGAAGAATCCGTCTTAAATAGGACACCCTGTATAGCCTACTGCTGAACTGTTTTTTTTTAGGTTTAAAAAAAATACTATCCGACATTATCCGCCTATCCGAGATCACCGACCTTACCTTATCCAAAATTTATACTTAAACTAGCCTCATTAATTTAGCCAGTGGTCAAGGCCACCAATATAATATAAATTCGACCGTAAAAAAATATAGTGTCTTAGCGTTCAATTATCTATTCAAGAGGGTATAAATTTGCCAATAAAGGCGAGAAGGTGATACTCCTTTACTGCTTCTTTTATCAGCTAAATTTTGCCGGGTAATTCAGGACCTGCAAAAAACTGATTATAGCTCCCTTGGAAATTACCCTATTATCTAAGAAAATACGGAGTAAAATTCTACCTAGTAATTTCTCATCGCCCGTCGTAAAACTCAAAGGCGGGTCCAACCCGTGGAAACGTTTCTAAAGGTTTTACGATCTATTTTAATACCGGCTAAAGTGCAAGTCGCACTAGTGCATTATGTAATAAATGCGAGCGAATGTACGTTATCAGCGGCGCACGGCGCGCGTCCGTCGACATACGCCGCTCTCAATCTCCCCCAGGCTTAGTGAAACACTCGGACCCCCTCGGCGAGTTGGAAAGACCATATCTTATCGCGCTCTGAACCCGTAATCCACCGCGACTAAAATATGATTAATATTCCTTCCGTCCCCCGCGCGATTTTATCTCTGGATGCGGCATACACCGAAAGGAACGTTCGTTTTTATTAATTAAACGTTCCATTCAACCTTTCGTATAAACAGTTTAAAATTTATTATGCAGTATCACTTAATATTGGCCAATTCACGCGGTGTCGTCCATAATAAAATTATACCGGTTCTCTTTATATTTTATTTTTCAAAAGCGAAAAATTCTAACACACCAGTGCTCCAAGACTTTGAATGGTTGTTTTCGATGTATGCGCATCACCCGGCATTGTTGTTCTTATTCGATTGGTTTGTATGCATTTGAAAATGACTTGGAAGCAACTAGTTTGCTTCCATCCGCGTGATTGTCATGCAGACTAAAGGCCGGTATCCATGTGTTGCGTGTATCGACGTATCGTATCACCGTATCGTTTTATTTACTGACAATACGGCGCAACGCAGTATCACTACATTCTCCGCGTTAACATCACTGCGTATCCGTATCAAGCACGCAAATAGGATTGTGACACGAATCAAAACTGTCTCTATTTCCGTGCCTCTACCTACAACGTACACTGAAGCAAATAGGAGCAGCTGCGTACATTTTTATTCATTCTGTGTTGAAAAGTATCTCAAGCATCTTATTTTCCCAATTTGTTGACATGATGCGGATGTTTTGGGTCCCAAATATAATATTTCCGGTAGGTTTCTATGAAGTTTATTGTCATCTTTATTCCACTCCATAATTGTGCATAAACTATTTTCTGATGAAACTACCACAATATACTGCTGGTACATAAGATCGACTTATTGAACAGAGAGGACATGCAATTACTACAAATCATACATCCCGTCCAAATACGACTCGTCGTATTGTATCATTTCTTTGATGTCACAGCCAAAAACCGACAAATGGACAATCGGGCCTGTAGCGTTTCTTTGTATTATTGTATGGTATATTTTGACACATAACAATTAAGCAAAATTTACCCGTATCTACAGATACGCAATAGTGATACAATAAGTTGATACGCAACAAATGGATACCGGCCTCAAGGCTGTAATTTCTTTTCTATCAGCTATAGAGCAACAATCGACTGTATGACGTCGATAAACGTTTGTCATGGATTTTGACTGGTTGTATCCTTCGGTGTTATGTTAAGGTGGTTTTACACCTCGAGTCCTCTGTTACTGGGGTAGTCGCCTGCTCACCGGCGAAGAGAGAACGGTGAGATCGGACGTCTCCCTCTTCACACCAACAACAACGTATGAGTAAGGGTACGCGGCCATTGTCGATTTTCCTCCACTGATGACAAGATGCTCGGCCTTGGGAAAATGGTTCACGCCCTATTGTTTGTGCCTAAAACGCACTTGGACATCTTCAAGATGCTTTTATTTTTTTTGCGGCTATCAACTTCTTTTATGGCACGTTGCACTTGTTTATTTTTTTTTACTTTGAAGGAGCATTAATGTTTATGAGAGCATCTGGTAGGTATGAAAGCTTTAGGCCGGTCACAAACACGGCCACTTGTGGTCGCCACTAGTGCCTGCCACACACTGCGGACTGTATTTTGTATGTAGTTTAAATAGGTTCGGCGCAAACAGCGTTGGCAGTGGCTCGACCCAGCCACACGTTGTGGCAGAAGTCGTAACAAGTGGCTGTGTTTGCGATGGGTCTAACAGCCACTACTGGCGACCACAAGTGACCGTGTTTGCGACCGGCCTTAGGAGCTCGTATCCCTAAGGAATTTTTCCTGTTAATTTACTTCCAGACCTTCCTTCCTTAGTTATCTTGCAGTGGTTGTTCTCCACGACATGTAACTGATTTTGATTAATGGTGAATGCGGTCTTGCTTCAGTCCGGATTTCTTAAAATTTTCCAAAAATTCGGAACTGAGGTGAAACTTTTTGCGCCTTTATATGGTTGTTCAGCGAACGGTAGCTTTCTCTCGTTTGCTACGGCTGATAGTGCTTGGTGCAATCGGAATTTCGTAGAACTTTGAGAAAATTTCGAAACATTGATAATTTTATTTCCCGCTCTGCGCCTTTCGATATGCGTCGAAGGTCATCTGTGACCTCTTGTCCATGGTCTCGTACACTCTTGGCGGAATTTCTATACCATGGATGACATTTTGAAGGTTTATTAGATTATTTTGCGAACATGGGTGAAAGGACCCCGCACTTTTCTTATGTAAAAGTGGTTTCAGTTAAATTGGCTGAAATTTGTATATGTTACAGCTCTTAACCTGTCGATCAAAAGTCTCCATTGGCACAATATCCTAAAGTTCATAGTTTTCGAGTTAAGTTGACTTCAGAGCAATAACTCTGTATTCGAAGGGGTAAGTGTTATTTGATATTTTTTGTTGTTTGCATTTGCATTACCTAAGGTGTACCACGTGGAGGTTGCAAAATCGGTCCAACACCTCTTTGGGGTCCCCTTGCCTCTCACCATCGGAGTGTCTTTTTTACCGTGAGTTCCCCTTACCTCTCACTAATCTTAGTACGTCTAGATGCATTTATTTTATTTTCATGGATCCAATATATCATCTATTTCTATGTTATTATATTTGTTGAGACTATCATTAATATAGTTTAATATTGCGTCACTGCATGGGGTAATGTATATTTTGTTGATATCGCACAAAACCCAAATACCACAATACGCTGAATACATGAGCACAACAACCTATTGTTCTTGCACCAGTTTTATAAGTGCAATAATATCCAAGAATGAGCTCTTCGTTTTCATCTGGTTCAGTCGCATAAGATACCCACAGCTGATGTTTCACTGCATTCCGGAAACGTGAGTAAATTCTGATCCGTAGAAAACCTGGTCCTAGAACATGTTCATCGAATTGAAATACTACTGTTTCTTTTATATCAGCTTATCTTGAATGTAAGATGGAGCTAAACCAACCTGGTAAACACCAATGGTTATCCTATGTCAATAATCGAGGTCAAATCTAGGAAATTCTCTAACATGATTTTCATTAAGTTGGTTCCATTAGCATTCCTTCTAAAGAGATTTTCGACTTCAACTCGAGTTTGAACACATTCACATTATTAATTCTTTCTTTGACGTAATTCTCTTGCTAATGGAACAGTAGTATCCTGCATTATTAACAGGTTAACATTATTAAAGAGGTGTTGGACCGATTTTGCAACCTCCTGGTGGTATACCTTGGGTAATGCAAAAAATATCAAATAACATTTTTACCCCTTCGAATACAGAGTGATTGCTCTCAAGTCAACGTAACTCGAAAACTATGAACTTTTGGATATTGCGCCAATGGAGACGTTTGATCGGCAGGTTAAGAGCAGTAACAAAAATTTCAGCCAATTTAACTGAAACCACTTTTACATAAGAAAAGCGCGGGGTTCCAAATTTCCAAACCGTTCAGGATGCAAATTACACATTAAACAATTCCAACCTAAGTTTCGTCAATAAAGTGAGATATTTGCTACGACGATATTAGGATAGTTGCAATAACTCATTGCTTTAAATTACTTTCTCATGGCTTGTTTATTTGTTGCATATTTTATTCTGTTTTACTAATGTACGTTTGTAAATTATTAACATTTTATGTAATGTCTAAATATAATTTTATATTTTTATCATTATCATCACTACAACCTAATACGTATAAAAGACCGTAGTGCTTATTATTAGTAACGACTATTAGATACACTAATCTTTTTCTCGGTGTAATTTCGACCCTATCCTCATCCCAGAACGCGATTTTATCTGCTAATCGCCCACAGGCAGAAACTATTATATATTTATGCTTTTAGCTTAGAGTGTAATAGGCTAATGAAGGCATTTTAGATAATAGGTAATTTCTTAATTAGAGACTGAAGGTATTACCATATTATCTGGTTTTCTTCAATTGTTCCGGAGCTTAGTTGATTAGGGCTTTGGGCTTCGAGGGTCCGGTAATTAATAGGTTTGGGGAACTCGTTCGACTTTAGCCCGGAAATAAACCGGAATTTAACATGCCAGTATTGTTTTAATTAGAGAAGGATCGTAATTAACACGTCACATTTTTGCTCGCGCTTTGTTTTTTAAACAAAAATCGGACGTTCGACTTTAACGGAACACAATACAAAAATTAAGGTAATTTATTGTGTGTAATTATTTATTTCCAAAATAAATAACAAAATGTCTGTTTTTTTTTTCTAACTAAGAATGCATTGACAACACAGAATTGGTAGGCTAAAAAATTATATATTGCCCACTAAGTAACTAAAGTCATTTTTAGTTTTTCAGAAAAGTTAATGGCAAAGAACCGTATTAATAATTGCAGGTTTGTAGATTAATTTTGTAGTAGGAGTAACAAGCGAATTGGATCTATATTTATGTATTTCTGTTAATTAGGTAATATTTTGCCAACGTTTTGTTAAGTTCCTGCCTTTTTCAGGGCTAGAGAGCTAGAGAGCTTGAATGAGAATTCAAGAAATTAAAAATTATAATTTAGAATGGACAATAATTTGTACCAAGAAGTTAAAGTTAAAATACAATAATTGTAAAATACATAAACATAAACGTGGTTACAGAAATTTTCAACATTTATATTTATATTTTATTATTATCATGTAACAGTTAATGGCCATGTGAAATAAAATCTATTTGAAATATATAAAATAATTACTAAATTTGGTAATGTTGCAGGCGGGGGTTATTTCGCAATGCTAATCATTCTGCTAATTGAAATACATATCAAAATACCGTGTTTTTTATTACATTTATAAAAAAAATGTCAACTAGACGAATTAAATTAATTACCATACATAGATGTAATGATGTAATATTACAAATTTTGTTCATCATCATTGTTTATCTATATTGGCAAAGTTACAGTCATATTTAGAATTATTTGCCCTTTTATACAGGGTGTACCACTAAAATCGGCGAGGTACGATATTAGAGAAAGTATAGGCCCTAGAGCTTCGGAAAAAAAATTGATGTATAAATCGACCAAGAGAAATTGCTGGAAATAGCTTTCCAGTTCGTAGCTCGGCCGTTAGGGGGCGTAATCTACATATAAAAACATAGAGTTGAAGTTTGCTCAGAAATGTTTACTATTCAGGTATATTAAATAGTATCTACAAATATGTATAGCCGAATTCATTGCGCATAATATGACCTTTAAAAAAATTTAACTAGCCATTTCCCCGTTACTACCCTCATACACTCCTTTCTGGGGGTGAGTTGAATTAATACCTGCTTTGTCTTAAAGTCTTTGTATTATGATCACTCACACGTTACACGGATACCACGAATCAAACTGTAACTGTAAGCTAGAGAGAGAGAGAGCAAAACTAGAGGCATGAGAAAGTGGACCTCAGCTTCCCCGCGTAAACACGTTATTTTAACCGCCTCGCGTGGAGGGGGAACTATAGTATATTGTAAGCAGTGTGACGCACCTACAAGCAAATAAATTCTGGCCTCACTGTGGCTAGGCCTAGTGGAAAGAAATGGCGAGCGGCGAGATATTCAATATTCAAACAATTATTTTATACTGTTACTTTGATTTTTGATAAATGTAATAGGTAATTGGAAATTAACAACTGTTTATTTAGGTTAATAGTAGAATAGTAGGTACTAAAATATACGGTGTGACAGCCAAATTTTACTGTGAGGTCTGGCCTCATTTACTTCATACGACGAGCCGCCACTGATTTATACATATACATACATCTAAGGACGCCGTAGCAAGAGTAAATTTCCAGTTTCCTCCGTGTTTCGGAAAATGTTCCTGTCAACCTCCACCTCCTAAAATAAATTAAGAGAGTCTCTAAGTCAAGATTTGAATCCGTTAAACTACAATCTCCGCGTACACCAGAAACGTGATCTTTAAATAACAAAAACATGTCCGATTCTTATTGCTGTTAACGTTAAATATAACTTTCCTACGATGGCGACGTAATGTTAAACACTTGTTCAATATTGACACGGCGTTGAGTCGCCTACATGTGAATTTTTTATTACGGCTGACCTTTTACTGAACACATTTCTGGTTTTGTTAACTGCGTCGTTGATTTTCGAATGGTATGTTAGACCTGCCGAGATGGTAACGATAATCATCGGGAAACGCATACAAAATGTTTGTTAAATATCCTGACAAGTGTACCCGTGTAATTTAGAAATGCCTGATTTCGACACGAAAACAAGTTGCGTTGCGACACGACATATATTAGTGTTTATGATGAAATCCACACAGCGATAACAATAATTTTTATTGGAGTAAAGAGGGTTTTTGATATACTACAGTGCATACAGCAGCGCAAGTTTAGTCGAAATGATGTACTTTCAAACATATTTTTGGCGGTATTCAAAGCGCGAAACTTGAAATCAGACGAGCCCTGTGAGATAAAATTGCAATATATTTTGCAAACTTACAAAGTAAAAATCAATTCTTTATTAATTTCAGTCAAAAATAAAATTGTATGGTCAACTGACAAAAATAGGGTATCCCACATAATATTTTCAATTTCACCTTGGTTTCACATTTGAAACTTAAAGTCGGGGTCAAATGCAAAGTCACCATTATATTGGTTTCTCGATATCCTGAATCTTCTTCTGTTAGAACTGAAAAGTTATCGAGGATTCAAGTTTTTATGTATGACAAGCAAGGTTGAATTAAACATTTGTCTGGAAATGTACTGAGTTTTAAAACAAAAAATATTTCATATTATAAACTTTTAATAATAATTTGGTAATTAAAAGTTATCTCAGTGTAAACCAACAAACACAAATTATCACCAAGGGACAAGAAAAAAGTTATCTTGAAAGTTATCTTGGATCAAAACACTATATTTATTTGCATCAGAACAATGAGGTAATGTAGAACAGGGCTAGTCAACTTGATATATGTCTTGACGCAAGGTTTCTAGCAGAATTTCTTCGAATTCCCTGCAAAAATTTCAGTGGATTCTTAAAAAAATATATGTAACTACATTTATAACCTACAATTAAAAGTTATACTGAGTCCATGAACAATAATCATGTCAATAATCGCTTATTTGTTTTTTGTTTCCAATATTTAAGAATGATGGATATTTATTCACGCGTTGGTAGTAACATTAATCAAAATAAACTAACCAGCAATGCAAGCAGCCAAACTTAAAAATACTAAAACAAAATTTTAATTTTGTGCATGCTTTTTGGAATGTCAGATAAAGGACTGTAGTTGTTAATTCTCTTAACGACTACTTTGGTGCAATAAAATTAAAATTTATTATAATGACTCATTTTTTACAAATAAGTGTATGTGTACACTTATTTGTAATACACTTATTTGTATATGCATTTTTTAAGATGATAATGCCAGATCACATCGCACGCGAAGATTAAAGAACATACTGCAGCATGGCAATATTCAAAGAATGGGCTGGCCAGCAAACTCACCGGATATGAATCCTATTGAACATGTGTGGGATTATCTCGGCAGAGCAATATCCAATCGCGAAAACCCTCCTGCAATCCTCCAGGAATTGACTGCAGCTGTTCAAGGATCATTTTATTGATAACTTGATTCAAGGGATGCCAACACGCGTTGGCCAATTGATTGAAAGAAGATGTGATCACACAGACTACTAAGATATGTGTTTGATGTATCATTTTTTTTCTCAAAATAAAAAAATTTCTAATTTCAATATTTTGTGGCTTTGCTTAATATGTTTTATTGTCCATTCGTAGGTGGGAAAATTACAAAGTTTTTATATCACATATTTTAATAGCAAAACAAAAAATAGATCACATTTAAGTTGATTATTTCTAAAAATATCTGGGAGGCCAAAACTTTTGGAGATGTTACATAAAGTAGTCGTTAAGAGAATTAACAACTACAGGAGTCAAATCCATAGAAGTGGCGCTTGGATCACTAGCGAGAATATTTAATAGAATAATACAGAAAATACAATCCGTGAAGCATTCTAGAAATAGATTTTTTTTTATTTCGTTGTTAACCTGTCTATACTATATGTTTTTAATAAATAGAAATGGTCAAATATATAACAAGTATTATGGCATAATGCAAAACAAACTTTTTAGTATTGAAAAAAAAATGGAATATTTAGTTAATAATAATTTAGATATTTAATAATGGCAATGTTAGTAGTAGTTTTAGTAATTAGTCATAGCGATTTTCTTCTATAATAAAATTTTGTTTACCATAATAGCGTACATTATCTGTAAAAAATTAAAATACAAATTTTTTTTTTTATTCGGAAAAAATAAAAATACTCTAGAACCTGTCTTATAAATTTGCATATTGAAAGGCGACCTTTTTTGAGAAAAAAACGCCACTCTTTTCAAAAAGCACCTTTTTGGTTTAAAAATTAAACAAAACAGATACATATTTGAAAATCTTTTACCCAAAGAATTCAAATGCTCATAGCGTCTTGAAGGGTTGAAATAAAAATTTGAAAAAATTCATGAAAGCTACTCCAAATGGGTACTAAATAATACCAAAAAATCAGGAAAATTAAAATGGTCGGGTCACGACCTCAGTGATTATGGAATGCCCCATGTTTTATGAATGTTAAACTTGTACAACTGTATAGAGTTTTTAAAATAAATAGAGAGCGATGTGTAGGTACGCTATATTTAAAGTGTAAAACAGGCCGAACATTTTTTACTTGCAGCTTTATGGCAAATTTTGTATAAAATATATAGATACTTACATTTGTACCAAGAAAAATGTAATTCTTTAATAAATACGTTAAACGTAGTGCCATCCAAACAGAAAAATTAAAAATATGTAATGATTTCCCTTTGAAAACAATATACTCGCAGGAACATTCACATAGAATTTAAACAACGCACAAAATTAAATCAGAAAACAACATTAAATTTTAAGTTGGAAATTATAACTTTTCACATATAAATATTTCATTAAGGCATAATATTTGCTCCTACTAGCCACTGTACAGGCTGGTCCGTTTTCGATGGGAATTCAGGGTATTTCAGAAACTACTAAAGATATGATAAATCTGACACGACGTTCTCGAGCTCGATTTTCATGGCAAACTCGACTGTCAAATCAGAAATTTGCTATCTTCATTTATTTCTGAGTTACAGGGCATTTCTTGTTATTGTCGCATTTTTTAACGTGTCTGTATCTCAGCTGTTAAATAAGTTAGAATTAAAGTGAAAACTGCTCAAGACATTCTTTGGCGTAGAATTGAATGCCAATATTAAATTTTCAGTAGATCTTAAGATTTCGGAGTTATGACCCAGTTATTTTTTTTTAATGGAAATCGTAGCTGACCATGACCTAAAAAATAGAGATTTTTTTTGTTTTTTAACAATATATCAGATACTATAGCTATTTTTATAAACACAGGAGGTACGGGGTGTTTTATATATAAATTATATGTTTTTCCTTTTTAATATGGCTGGCTATAAAAATACATATGTATAAAACTATAATTCCTACTTTTACAAAACTCATATCTGTTGTAAAAATATTACCTTTGTTTTAAATGCACAACATATACTAGTATGATAATATAATACTAACGAAATTTTAGGAGATAGGTGGATAGGAACAAAAGGACCGATCAGATGGCCATCTAGGTTATGTGATTTGAGTCCGTTGGACTTTTTCCTTTGGGGTTTTCTAAAAGACATTATATTTAAAATTCCTTTTTACTCTATCGAGGAACTTCGAAGAAATGTTGAGAATTCTTTTAATAATATTTCTAATATACATTTAATGAATGCTACCCGAAGCGTTGCCAGAAGATGCGCGAAATGTGTGACAGTTGAGGGACGGCAATTGAACATTTAGATGGTGATGTAGGTACTTACTATTGTTTAATTTACGTTTAATATTGTAGCTTGATTTGAAGTGGAATAAAATTTTGAAAATTCTATCTTTTCTTATCTGTAATGTATATTTTAAATAAACTTCATATTTTTACAACAGATGAGTTCTGTAAAAGTAAGAATTATAGTTTTGTATGTATTTTCATAGCCAGCCATATTAAAATGGAAAAAAGGATCGAATTTATATATAAAACACCCCGTATCTTCTGTGTTTGTAAAAATAACTATAGCATGTGATATATATTGCTGAAAAGCAAAGAAAAATCTCCATGTTTTTAGGTCATGACCAGCTACGATTTCCATTTAAAAAATATATATAACTGGGTCATAACTCTGGAATCTTAAGACCTACTAAAAATCTAATACCGGCATTCAGTTCTACGCCAAATAATTAGTCTTGAGCAGTTTTCTGTTTAACTCCACCTTATTTAACAGCTGAGATACAGACATATTCAAAAGTGTCACAATAGCGAGAAACTCCCTGTAACTCAGAAACAAATGAAGATAGCAAATTTCTGATTTGACAGTTGAGTTTGCCATGAAAATCGAGCTCGAGAACGTGGTGTCAGATTTATCATATCTTTAGTAGTTTCTGAGATACCCTTAAATCCCACCGAAAATGGACCAGCCTGTACAGCTGTGGACAATAAAGAGTTTTCAACATAATTTATATTATTTATAAGATAAGACCGTATATTAGTTTAGTTCTTTAAACCTCTTTAAACATTTTCAACAAATAATGTCCACAACATTACTAATGCTGAGTTACTCAGTCTATTTTTTATGTCTGGATCGTGTTTGTGTAAGAAGTGCGTCCGATACTACTTTACATATTTACATCATATCTATTAATTATTATGACCAGTGCTCTTCTTTCGTAAACACAGTGGCATCCATGGTCGACCGCCGCAACAGCAATCTAGATACCAGGCGTCGAAATGTGGAAATACACATTTTTTCCACGGAATTAGCCAACACCTATTTCCTTTATTTACATGAAACGGCGAATGTCACGTTGAGCACCTCGTTACTGCCGACATAAAACGATTTATTCAATTCCGCTGTTTTGAAATGTGTGTACGCGCAATAAAAGCAACTTCCTTCGCTCAAATAAAGTTAACACGTAACCGAGTCATTACGGAGCGCGATAAAAGTTCGCTTGTACTACTCCTTATCGTGTATACAACTACCTACTTTCGAGAAATAAATCATACGGATTTAATTGAATGCAAAAAAGACCCGCGCACGCCCACGAACGTTAGAATATAACCCCTTGCATATCTAAAATATTAATTCTTATGTTGTGATTATCATTTCATGGCATGCTTATCTGTTACGCTGCCTGTTTTATTTTCCCGCTAATGAAATGCCTGTTTTCTTTTTTTTCAGATTACCTTTCCTAGCAACAACCCGCGTGGGATTCCGGGCATAATAACGGTAAGCAGTAGCCTCTTTTTGCCCGCTCGAATCATCAAATATTGATAGTAATGGCATTTTCACCAATCTGTTTAACAGTATGAATAATACTATCTTATATTTTATTCAAAGACGGTTTAAGGACGCATATTTTTGGTAAAAGTCCACCATCAGCGCCTATTGAATTAATAAATATCCACCCCTGAATAAACAAATTATTCATGGTAATCGCTTAGTAGAAAAACCAATACCACGTGTCTTCCTATTGAATTTCGAAGGTATTATTTATTAATTAATAGATCCAAGTCCCTACCTACTCCCTGTCTAGAATATTACATAAGATGGGAAAATCTCCTCACTAGTTCGTTTTCTCGTCTAAGAAGATTAAGACATTAAATTTTCAAACCTGGTATTTAATCACACTGGTGACAAATCGTTAATGAGATTACATTCCTTTCAAAGTATGTCCAATGTCACATTAAAAAATCTTTTATAACTGTCCACATACTAATTTTATTTTAGAAATTTTTATTACTGGATTGTTATTTGCTGTGCGATTTCCCAAATCAGGGGAAGTTCTTTTAAACTTTGCGGAACTCTCAACTTTGATAAGGGTGTATAAAGTTTCAAAAACAGATAAGCCAATGTTCACTTAGCTTAGGACCACCTAAATTCGAAGCGTTATCTTACGATATTCTATTAGTCGATGTCTAAATGGATATTTTAAGTGGTCACATTTGCATACATTATATGTGAAGATAATTTCTTTGATTGAGCTGATTGACGTACTTCCATGAACGTTAATGTAAGCTAACAAAGGATTTACAAGTACTACCTTTTAATTCACTGTCAAGGAAGACCACTAGGTTTTTAGCAAAATAAACGGTACGTATAAATTAAATATAGCACTGCTTGAGTAGTAGATACAAGTCAAAATAAAACTTTAACATAAGATATACTATCAAATATAATAGTTAAAAAATGGAATTTACCTTAAAAACCAATGGTACACAATTCAAATCCAGCTGGGACATCTTTTATATCACGTGTTGGTACACATAAAGAATGCTGTCATAAAAATCCATAGAATTATTCCTAAAATCGTGACAACTTCATACAATATTATCTGAAATTTTAGAAAATCTTCAATTTGCTGATCATAATTTGACAATTGTAAAAACAATTACGACATAAATATCGAATTTTCACATAATTTGTTTCTGTAACAATTTTAGAAACAATTATATGAATTTTTATGACTGTGTTTTCAGTGTGCATAATTTTTATTAATATCAATCCTTGTTAATATTAATATTATTACTTGTTAATACGTATTATACTCCAGTCGGCAGAGGCCGAAAAGTTACTATTGGTGACATTTTCTTGATAACTCGGAAATAACTACACAGGAATACTTTAAATGATAAGTACAATAATAGGCTAATTTGCTGACAAAGTATTTTATCAGGAAAAAAAATTATTTACAATTTAATCGTGAAAAAAATTTTTATTAGTAGTTTTCTTTAAATAACTCAGCGGGATGACTTTGTACGAAAAAATGCTTAGGACATGATTTTGTTCGTAATAAAAATAGCTACAAAATGGCGGTGGTCCGATTACGAAATTTGCAATAACAAAGCCGTGAGATTGAAAAAACGATATAAAACGCCAATTTTTTTAAGTTGCTGTAAAAATGTCAATTATAAACAAAAAGTGATAAAACTTTCGAAAACTATATTTCAATATATATACAATAATGATGCTAAAGCCGAAAATCAGGAGAGCAAAACTTTTTGTTCTATAAGGTGTTATACATTCATCGGCATCTGTAACTCGAAACTTTGCCAAATTTGTTCGAAGCTTTGCTGACACTTGAAATTTGGTACACACATAGTGTAAATATGCAGAAACCAAAAGCAATTTGCAAAATTCAAGTATCTTCATTTTTGCAGTTTCGGTAAGGTTTTTTAATCGTAACGAAGTAACTGCGCTGTTAAAAATCACTGTTGTATACAGCAGTGATTTTGGTGTACCAAATAATTTCCAATCCACACGGTCAGATAAATGTGTGTGATCGTTACATGTGCAGCTGGTGACTGTGACTTCAGGTGAGAGCTTGCGCAAGTAAATGAAAAAATAAGGCCTGCCGAATTTGCCAACAATTCGCATTATAAAAGTGTGTGGGGGCATTGTTAAATTACAGGCAGAAGGTCTACACCTACTTACTTTACCACCTGGCTGACGTTATAAGTAAATTTTAGTAGCGGTTGGTGAATCTATACAAAAACCGGCGGTATTATAAGCAAATTATTCCTTCAACGGCCTATATTTTTAATACTCCCGTTTTTAGACGTTAAAACTCAATTATATCACCGATAAAAGTTGTGTTTTAAAATTGAACAGGTTTAATAAACGATATTGCTCTATTACATTTAGCATATTATTTTAATTTAAGAGATATAGTGTATTCAAGGAAAACTAGTTGATTGTACCCAACAACAGATACGAATAGTTGATTAAATACATGTTTATAAAATAGGTATATTATATTTCAATATAGTCTGCTTTTTCATCCATTCGTAGATCTAAAATTAAAAAAAATAATCGAATTCTAAAAATAGTTCCAAGTTTGAATAAAGAAAATATACCTATGTCTTCACCCATTTATATATTTTTGTCGCTTTGACGTCTGGTAATAAAAAAGGGCTAACATTTACATTAAATTTGAAAACATAAAAACTGGCGTATCAAATCAAAAGAAAAAAACCAATAACGAAAATATGTGAATCGGCAAACAAAGGACAAGATAGCAGTTCCAATTGTTTTTAAATTTTTATGTATGCGCACAAAAAAAACGCGTTGTCAAAATATTGACCAGGTACATCCAATAACATCGGTTTTAGAAATTTTAATAACATACTGATTTGCTAAAGTTTAATTGTAACAACTTTATAGTGTAAACAGTAAAGCAAATTTCTTCCAAGTATTTGCCAAAGAGAAACTTTTTAGAGTAAATGCATAACTACTTTCTAGTGCCTACAAGCCTTAAAGAAACTTACTAGAGTAAATTTGCTGCAAATACATAATTAATGTAAACTACTACTTTCTAATGTCCACGGGCTTTAATTGTATCAAATTTATAATGTAAACAGTAAAGAAAATTCCTTCCAAGTATTTGCCAAAGAGAAACTTTTTAGAGTAAATTTGAAGCAAATGCATAATACGCAACGGAAGTTGCTCTAGCAGGAGCTCTAGCAATTTACTTTCTATAGTCTACAAACCTTTAAGAAACTTACTAGAGTAAATTTGCTGCAAATTCATAATTGATGTAAATACAACTCAAATTGCTTAGCAAGAACTCTAGCATGTTACTTTTAGGTGTCTACGGTTTTAAAGAAACTTGCTAGAGTAAATTTGTAGCAAATGCATAACTACTGTAAACGCAAGTTGTTTAGCAAGAACTCTAACAAGTTACTTGCTAGTGTCCACGAGCCTTAAAGAAGCTTGCTATAATAAATCTGCTGCAAATGTATAAGTAATGTAATCGCAATAGCAAGTTTCTCTAGCAATTTCCTTGATAGTACCCACGAGCCTTAAAGAAATTTGCTTAAGTTAATTTGCTGCAAATGGATAACTCATGTAAATATGACAGCAACGCAACAAAACGTGTCCACAAGCCTTGAAGAAACTTGCTATAGTTAATTTGCTGAAAATGCATAATTATAATGTAACTGCAAGAGATGTTGCTCTAGCAAGAATTCTAGCAATTTACCTGCTATTGTCCACGAGTCTTAAGAAATTTGCTAGAGGAAAGTTGCTGGAAATGTAAAATTAATGTTAACGCAATAAATATGGCTCTCGAAATTTACTTGCTATTGTCCACGAGCCTTAAGAAACTTGCTATACGAAATTTGATGATGATGTATAATTAATGTAAACACAACTTTAGCAAGTTGTCTAATGTCTACGAGCTTTAAAGAATCTTGCTAGGGTAAATTTGTAGCAAGTGCATAACTACTGTAAATGCAACAGCAAGTTGCTTAGCAAGAACTCTAGCAAGTTACTTGCTAGTGTCCACGAGCCTTAAAGAAACTTGCTATAAGAAATCTGCTGCAAATGTATAAGTAATGTAATCGCAATAGCAAGTTGCTCTAGCAATTTCCTTGCTAGTAGCCCCTTAAAGAAATTTGCTGAAGTAAATTTGCTGCAAATGGATAGCTCATGTAAATATAACAGCAATGTAACAAAACAACGTGTTCACAAGCCTTGAAGAAACTTGCTGTAGTCAATTTGCTGAAAATACATAATTAATGTAAACGGAACAGATGTTGCTCTAGCAAGAATTCTAGCAATTTACTTGCTATTGTCTACGAGTCTTAAGAAAGTTGATGGATGAAATTTGCTGGAAATGCATGTTTAATGTAAAAGGAACCGATGTTGTTGATTTTGATGTTGAATTTACTTGCTAATGTCCACGAGCCTTAAGAAACGTACTATATAAAATTTGCTGCAGATGCATAATTAATGTTAAAACAACTCTAGCAAGTTACTTTCTAGTGTCTACTAGCTTTAAAGAAACTTGCTAGGGTAAATTTGTAGCAAGTGCATAACTACTGTAAACGCACCAGCAAGTTGCTTAGCAAGAACTCTAGCAATTTACTTACTTGCTAGTGTCCACGAGCCTTAAAGAAACTTGCTATAATAAATCTGCTGCAAATGTATAGATAATGTAACCGCAATAGTAAGTTTCTATAGCAATTTCCTTCCTAGTGCCCACGGGACTTAAAGAAATTTGCTGAAGTAAATTTGCTGCAAATAGATAACTAATGTAAACGCAACAACGCAACAAAACGTGTCCACTTGAAGAAACTTGCTAGAGGAAATTTGCTGCAACTGCATAATTAATGAAAACAAATCGGAAAGTTGCTTTAGCAAGAACTCTAACAATTTAGTGTACAAGAGCCTCGAAAAGCTTGCTAGAGCAAATTCGCTGCAAATGCGGAAATAATGTAAACAGTAGTTGCTCTAGCTAGCAATTTACTTGTTCGTGTCCACGGACCTTAAAAGTTTAAAGGTTATTACAAAGAGGCAATCGTACTCCAATTTTATCATCCGAAAAATGTATTCAGACCTAAACGACAAAGGTTAACTGGCGTGTGAGATTATATTCCTTAGCGGCTTCACTGCATGTTGTCTGTCCCTTATCTGTTTATTTAAACGTGTTTATTAACAAAACTTGGCGCCCTCAGGAGTCAAGTAACACTTAGTAGAGTTATCGATCCGTGCGCGTTGATTTTGTGCTTATCATGTTACAAATAACTGGGAGAGATCCACATTTAGGGCATTGTTACCCCAGTTTAAGCGCTATCCGTCCATCATCCTCGTATGTAAATGTAAATTTTTTGCTCGTTTGCCGTAAATTAAACGTAATATAAATAACTATAAATAACGCGCCGTCGGCTAAAGAGGTGGTGCGCATTCCTGGTCATAAAAGGCGTGCTGTTTTAGCAGCTCGATGTTAATTACTTAATATCCGCGCTCTTCAATTCACAACGGCTTAAAGTTCCCCGCTAGGGGGATTAATTGAATTTTCCCATCAATCATCCCTTGTCTTTCATTATTGCAGCGGCAACACAACATGCCTTGTCACGATAATCTTTACCGAAAAAAGTTAATTTGCGGGGTAGATAATAAACAGCGGGATCGATTCGTGGGTGTATTATTATACCTTTCGAAAAGAAAGGTGCACAATACATAATGAAGTAGTAAAATGTGTTCCTTTCCTTTGTCATTTAGAAATGATTGAATATGCGAACTTATAGTCGGGATAAATCTAAACTGTGTCCACGTATTTTAAAGGCGGGTAGTAATTTGTGATTTAAAAGAGTCCAGTTAGACATTTTTTTAAAATTACAAATATCCGTTCATCCACATTTTGAGAACCACTGTCCATATGGAAAGTAAAACCCCTGCGCGTTGGGAGTTCGGTAGCCGCGGCTGCTAACAGAGTCGCACTCTCAGTTTTCATTTCAGACATTTTCTTTATTCCAACTATTCCATTATTTTACTTTGTACGTTTCTATAAATCACTGTTGTGGTTTACGCAGAAAGTTGTAATCAGCGTGTCTATTTAATCATTTATTCCGGGTGTTCCAATTTGCAGGTGTACAAGTCATTAACATAATCACAAAAAGTGAAGTGAAACCAAAATGTTTTTTAATAAATCTTAAAAAGTTACGTATTTTGATTTCAAAAATTGTAGTTATAACACAGGCCAACAAAAATTGTTTTTATCAATTTCGGATTTAACGGAAAATTTTACTAAGGAAAGGAAAATATGGTCACGTCACTAAAACATTTTTTTTTGTCGGCCTGTGTAATTTGAAAATGTTATATTTTCCAAATAAGTACTATTTTAAAGTTTTAAGTAAAAACTAATGTTTTGAGTTGAGCAATTATTTTGCTAGAACAAATTAGGAGTATTCTTAAATGATAGGCTGCCTGAACCCTAAACTTTGTAGGGTCACTTTTAGGTAGGTATTTTCCTAACTTTTATATTTAGTATTAATATTGTGCTGCTTTATACAGGGTGATTCCGAACTTATTCAAAAAAAAATTGGATGTACAGGGGACACCTACAAGTACAATTTTGTAAAGAAAGAATCAAAAAGGGCAGTTCGAAAATAATTTAAAAATACACTTCTGCACGGCACTGGAGAATGCTCCACTGTAAAACCTGACCTTGCACAATGAGACCGGCACGACGTCAAATTTTGATAAGAACGAACAAAAATTTGAAGGAATATCGCAAGGAAAGGAATACATAGAATTTTATAGCACCTATTTTATATCAGCAAATTCAACTGTCTTTGCCGCTATTGTTATTATTAATAAAATTATTTTGTGGTTTTAATTAATAAAATAATTTGACATATCTGATGTTGCAACAACTGTTGTAAACACATTTGGGCCCCTCTTACTCAGTTTCTACGAAGTCACACAAATGTTGTCCTGCTTCACCATAACACAAATGTTTCACCATAGTACAAAAATGTCGTCTTGCTTCATCATAAATTAAAACGATATGCATCAACTCCGAATTGCTATACATGCAAGCCATTTTTGACTACTAAAAAACTATTGTAAACACTATCGCAACGACGATTATAAAATCTGATTACAGTATTCGGAGTCGCTGAGGCCACGTGTGTCTCCACGCGTATTGCTAGAGACTACAGTTGTCCAACGATATAATGCATGTAAGTACTACAACTTCAATAATTTTTTCGAAACCTATAAGGATTTTATAAAAAAATTATTTACGATATTCCCATTTTTTTTTTGGATAAGTTGTGGATCACCCTGTATAGTGTGTAAACATATTCATATTTACGTTAGTAAAAAGTCAGATTGTTTTTATGATCGTTGTTTCTCGAGGAGCAAAACAACATTGATGTGTTCACGCATATGAGTGCATTTTTTCACGGACGGTGTTTTTCTTTTAAGTGCTTTTAAGTGTATTGAAGTAATATTGTTAGTGAACTATAGTGTAATCAAGTAAAATATAGTGGTCTACACATGGTAGACATGTTAAAAGTGTATTTTATGTGTAATGAATTAAATTCATTGCATATACAAATTTTGTATATGCGGGTTGAGTACAAATATCAAAGAGATATGTAAACTGAACGTAAGTTAATAAATGCGATAAAAATTGAGAGCTTAGAAATTGGACATGTAATCGAAAGAAATTTTTAAAAAATATTTTAAAAAATGAACAAATTTGGATTTATTGCACAAATTTTGTAACGTGTTCATTGTTCATATTCGTTAAAACATTTTTATGGACGTGTCGTCTAAAAAGATACTTATTTAACTTTTTCTTCCTATTTCGTATAAAAAGTTACAATTTAAGGGTTCTGTGTAACACTGGCAACACTGCATAGTTTATCTACGTTATGCGTAGTTACAGTGAAGTCAGCGGTTCCCAAAAGGTTTTCTAGTAAAATATCAAGTATATTTTTTATTTTAATCTCAACTTTTTAACCTCTTTCTTTCTAATCTGACATAATCTTTTGAAAGAAAATTGTAGAAAGCGGCGGAACCGACCTATTTGTGACGTGTTTTCGTATACATTATTCAAAACTCAGAGGTCAGAGAAAACCCAGAGGATTTTCAAAAGATCTTGTCTGAAAATACAGATACTCTACAAATACTATCATTTGTAGCTGAGACAACTTGGTTAGAAGAAAAAAACTAAAATTGAGTTTCAAAAGTCAACTTGAAGATTTTAACACTCAAAAAAATATATGAGAAGAATCCCAGGATTAAGAAATATTCTATTTAAAAGAATATATATCACTCATAAGATTTAAAACAGTTAATAAAGTTAATAATCAGTCTAATGCAGTAGGTCGGACCATGTTTTTAAGTTTAAAGTGTGGAGTAATACCAAAAACAAATTAAGTGAAATATGTAAGTAATGATTTGTGTTATCTGCTTTGCCCAATGTCAAAAACTTTCATAAATCAAATAATCGCTCAGCATTTCACGATTTTTAAAGATTTATTGCTTCAAAATGTTTTCTGACATAATCTTGATCATAGCTTGAAATCTAGCAAAAGATAAATCATTAAAATGTTTTTCTATGTACTCAGTTCCAGAGAGTATAAAAGTTGGACGATTTCAAAATTCATTTTAAATAAATGCCTCAGAGCAAATGCTGAAGAAAAGAGTAACACGATTAGTGTGAACTAATTATTTCGAGTATGCTATTCAAAGCAAAGAAATCAGGGGAAGTATAATTTGAAGGAATAAATTGTTCACACAGCAAAATAAATTTTAGTTCGCGCATAAATTCTATGAATTATTAAATTTGACAACAGGATTAATTCTGCTGCTGTCCTCGTACATTGAAGAAGCAATATACTAAGTCAAAACCCAATTATGTCGGTGTTTTTATGATTCGCTGTTTTAGAAACTGAACTGAAACAATGTTTTATGCATATTCAAAACGGTTCGATACAAGTTTGACGATAATATGGAAATTTAGACAAAGACCGGCATTCCTTTCAGTGTTCGTGGAATGAACCAATTTGAATAAGAACAATGAATTCGCGGAATTCCGTGACGAGAATATGACTCGCGACATTTATTGGATAATACAGCACGGAGTTACAAGTGCCCCCTTTAACTGAGAAAACTTTTTCCGATATCATCGGTGACAAACATTCTATTCTGTTGGAATACATTAAACCTTTAAGTTTGTTAACTGAAATTATTATATTGGAACATGAAAATATGTAAGGCATATCTGCTATAAACATAGTCCAAGCAAATAAAATTTTTACTCGAAAAGTTCTATCCGAGAGATTATTGTAAAATTGTCTAAAGGAACATAATACAAAACATCTCATCTCGTGAGTCAAAAACTTTTATTAGCTAACTTTTCTATTTATTTTCTATTTTTGTGAAAAATAACTTTTTAAATGAACGATAGCTTCATTTATTTATTTAATAATAGTAAAATAATTCCGAAATTGAAATTTTAATTAATATTTCGTTTAACAATAATTTTTGTGACATTTTTGTAAATTAAAAAAAAATCAGTATAAAAGGTGCAATTTTTCTGGGGTTCAAGGCTATTCTACGAATTCGTAAATATGCCCATTGTTATTTTTTCGTCGAGCTACCCCAGTTTAAAAAAAAAATAAGTTTCTACGATGAATAGAAGCCGAGATATTGCAAAATTTACAGCGCGCACCAATTTGAACTTTGGATTTCCACATTTTTCAATGCAATTCACGGGAAATCGTAGTTTACGTCGTAAACTTTATTTTGCGAAAAATTCAAGTCTTAATATTTATAAACAATTGCGCTACGATTTTTTAAAAAAAGATTCTTATCTTGGCTCCTGTTGGTCGTAGAGGGCACTTTTTTTATTTTAAAACTGTATTTTTTTGCCAGCTATCCATTGCATCTATTTTCGGTGAGATAGCATAAATAGCAACAATGTTATTCAAATTGTTTATAAGCGAAAAACGCACGGTTTTTTAATGCACAATTTGAGAATGTTAATGTCAAAAAAACGGTGATATTTTTTAATAGGTCGCTTAATTGCGTCTTTAAGATTACAATGACGCTTTCAGAATCATGTTTGATTGAAAATTAACGTCTGTACAGAGGCTTAAAGTTCATAACTTTTGGAGCCTCCGCTATAAACAAATAGAATTGTGCGAAAACTATTGCACCTACAGCGCCCACTTTTGGCACACTTTTAAAGTATGACAAAACCCTCAACTTGTCATAGGTTTTATAAAATTTTAACAATAAATGCGATAGTTATAAACAAATTAAGAAATGGGCACTTTTCTTGTTTTTTGCAATAACTTTTTTGTTTATTAACCGATTTTAATTTAACAAGTTTCATTTTGTAGATAATTTTACTCCCTACAAGCTGTCTGTGAGTCACTTTTCGCTAAAATTAATGGTTTTCCCTACAAAGTGAAAAAACTGTTTTCCTCACTTATTTGTTTAAGTTTTTTACTCACGAGATGAGAGATGTCTTGTATTATGTTCCTTTAGACAATTTTACAATAATATCGCGGATAGGACTTTTTTGGAGATTCTCTTTTATTTTCTCTAATTTTCCTGGTGTAACAGTAGTTGTCTTGATTGCAAGAGAATAAAATTTATTGTTCCCTACTTAGAATTTTGGTCCATCTTCTATTCTCATAATATAGATTAGCAAATTAGTATAAACGTTAATAATAAGTTGGATCATTGAAACGTATAAATCCATGAGTTGATTTGTTTCCGGGCAAACCTTTTACTTTTTGCTATGCGTATAACAGAACAATGTAAGAGTAAAAGTCAACAAAGCAATCTGGGTCATCCGTATCGCTTATCTCGTCAAGATACGAGGCCGGCGGTGGTTGCGACATAATCGTGTTTTTATTATTTTACGTTCTTCCAGGGATGTAAATTACAGGAAGAATGACTGACTCAATAAAAAAAATCCGTTGTGTTGCAGTGGCAATATTTCACGTCCTTTACATGGTCGGAGTCGGTTATTGCGGAGGTTTATCGTTGTTTAACTACAAATTAAAAAATCATGAATCGTAAAGTTTTGATGGCACAATAAAATCTGCTTGTTCTACATGAAAATCTTACACAACGCGACAAAAATAGTTTGCAGTACGATCATTTAATGGCACAGTGTGAGGCTAAAATTACACAAACTTTATACATATCAAGTTCTAACAACTTTTGAAGTAGCTTTGGTCATTGGCTCGATTTTAAATGGAAGAAGTTAGCTACGACTGTAATTTTTAAAGAAAGGAAAACAGTAAAAGATTTTCAAAACATCGGTAAAAAGTTAAACAGCAATTTAAAAGTCAGGTTAGGAAATCGATATAGGGTACTACGGAGCCCTATCTGATACTAAAGCTAACAAAAATGATGAGGCGATATACCTATTGCAAAATAAAGTTAGTTGTCTGTGCACAAGTACTGAAAAAAAATGTCATAGGCCAGGATTGATGCCACGCGGAATATACAAACGTCATAATAAACGTATTTAAAAATTGGTTTTTGGTACCTACTTCCTTCTGTAGTACTTTACACTTCAGTCACTTCTAATATAATGTGTCTTCTTACAAAATTATGAGCTGAACAGTGGTGTACGCAAAGTTTAAGGAGTCATTTGTAGCACATACAGTTGAGCCGTTGGATCTTTACATTCACGTCATCAACATACATTAATATAAAAGACAAATATTCAATTATTGATCAACGTGAATTAACTAATGATAGAAAAAGGCAAGTAATCGCCTTAATGGGTGAATTAATAACCTTCGATAAAGGTTATTAATTGTCCCTGATAAATGAGAAAGAGACAGGCATATTGTCGTTTGTTATGCGCTGATAATGTAGACATACAGGGTGTCCCCAAATTCATGCAACAAAATTTGGTCATAGATTTTTAAGACAAATTTAAGGGACTTAAGACACCCATGGCCAGAAAAAATTGGTTGCAATTTTGATTTTTTTTTTAAATTATTAGTTAGCTAGAAAGTCATTGAATTTAGAAACTTTTTTGTCTCTTGATATTTTTTTCGTAAAACGCAATGTTTTTGAGGAAAATGGTGAATCACGATATGCATTCGATCACATTTTAACATTTTTCTCGAAAACATTGCGTTTTACGAAAAAAGTATAAAGTGACAAAAAGTTTCTAAATTAATAGCTTTCTAGTGGACTAATAATTTTTAAGAAATTTAAATATGCGACCAAATTTTTTTGGCTCCAAAGACAAGGGGGACCACGAAAAATTGTCTTAAGAGGGTTCCCCGCCAAAAAACGTAGCACCATCAGATTCCACATGTCATAAAACCCCTGTGTACCAAATTTAGAGATTTTCGTACAACAGAATTCTGAGATATAAAGAAAAGATTATTCTTAGGGGCGGACTTCAGATGGCTGTTACTCCGAAAGAGGAGGCCACTTGGCAAAAATAAAAAATTCACGTCCCCTAAATTTGTCTTAAGAATCTGTGACCAAATTTTGTTGCATTAATTTCGGGACACCCTGTATATTTGACTAGCATCTTTTCCTACGTTCTTTGTTGTTACAGCTGGATTTTCTGTGGTTGTTTCAGTAAATTGAGGTTAAGTTTCTTTGGTTCTGATGGATTTTAAACTGTTATGATGCATAAAAATCACAAAACATGTTTTCATTATACAAACGTGGATCTTCAGTATTTCTTAAATGAACAGTAATTCATGAACAACCACTGATTTTAACTCGTTTGAAATCTTAGTTCATACGATTACTCGTATGCTTGATGACGTGACATAAAGATCCTCAGATGTATCATACATTGTACAATGGACTGTATACCTATGTATATTAACTAGTAAATTTTGCTCTTTACAAACTATATAAATTTGAAAATGAGCAAACGGTTTTATATTTTTATTATGCAGAACTGTTATCAAGACCATCAATGGTAAAACTTTTTGGAATTCATCCCATAAATTAGAAGAATTATTTAAAATACAAAAGGAAGCTACTGGAAATAAGGAGTCAAGACATGGAGTCAGATAGAAATATTTTTAAAAATGTACCAATTTTAACGTTTTCCAAATTTTATTACCTACATGCAAGATATATGGAAAACATATTTTTATTAAGCTTTCTACTATCATTTGCCTATGCTATGACCAGAGGCGAGAAAAATCAGATTCTTATGCACATCTTTTTTAAATACGAAGAAAGTCCTAACTAAATATAAGGGAATATTATAAAAGTGTCGCAGCACACAAAATATAAAAAATTAAATATTATTTAATTGAAAGCAAGAGTAGTACTAGCTGATTTGCGCCTGTGTTTTCGCTTATTTTATTATTATTATTCGCTATTATTTTGTTAGTTATGGACTATATTATATTGTCCAAGTTTTAAGTTATACTTTTCACTGTATCATAATCAGTATGCATTGTAGGTATACCTTATATCTTATTTTGCGATTCTATTTTTTTGTTTTAACTAGTCCTATACAAACTACACTGATCTTTTGGATAGGAAACTATTATTATTCTTATTTGGAAATTTTTATTTTTGATTTGCAACTTCGTTAAACATAATTTTCGAAGTTTTACTTTACTTTATTTAGTTAAAGTTTACATACTTTTCTATGTATAATTTATGTTTATTTATTACATATTATTTTTGTATATCATGCAGATTTAACTTTTCTATGCGTTAACTTATTAATTTAATTTTTTTTGAAAAACTATACCTTCCGTTGCAAAATAAACAGAAAATTTAATCATTATTACGTAGTTTACAACAAAAACTATGAAAACAATTTGATAATTTAAGAAGAGTAATCAGTTCTGTTATAAAAATATCAACAAAGTAAACAATTTTTATATCGCGTTAAAAATAGAAATATAAAGACACAAAAAAGGTCGTAGTTGCAAAATTTATCCTTCGCTAAAGAGGTTAAATCCCGCCTCATATCTACGGCAATGGCAACTGAAATGCAGAATTACTAGTATGATTCTGCAAGTACTATGCAGGGTGTATCTAAATAATAACAAAAAATTTTAAGGGGCGATTCTCTGATGAAAATTAATAGGGATCTTTGGTATAAAATTTTTGGAAAAATCTCTTCCCTGAAAAGTGGGCGTACCCTTCAAAAATTTCAAAAAAATTGTTTTTCTTTTTTATCTCCCATGTATATCAAGCTAAAGAAACTCAACTTGGTGAACACTATCCGTCAAAAAAATTACACTGAATTTTTTTCAACGAATTTTAACATTTTATAAAATTTCATATTTAATCGATTCTTATTCTTAGTATATTCTCTTTCATTTGTCATATTACTGGAATCGCAATTTCTCTTCTCTACATAGTCATATAAAAAACAATATGACATAAAAAACGTTGATTGTGGCGTCTCATAGAAACAGCGAAATATCGTCATTATAATCAGTAAGGCATATTATCAATCGGAAAAATTCATTTTCCAGATTTTAATTATATTTCAAAAAGTAGTTTCAGGAAAATTTAAACAGTTCTCTGCGATATCTCTGTAGTCATTAAATAGTTGTAACTGATACTACCTTTTTGTAACGTAGATTTGTTGGTGTTTAGAAATGAAAAATTATAAAAAAGGAATGTAACATCCGAACGACATTGTTGGAAATACGGATCAAAAACGACACCTAAAACATATCAATCTATATTTACCGAATCTTGAAACGGCGATAAGGAGCATATAAATCTCGACATTTATGCCAAACGTCGAAAATAAATGGATTTATTTGTGCCGTTTCCATTATTTATAGTTCTCGGTACACTCCCATTTGGGGTATCCGACGAAATATATACAATAGCTCCGTGCGCTCTATTTCCAAAAAGCAGCCGTTAACACCGCTCCGCAATGATTCGACTCATTTGTTACTTATCTGTTACAAACACGTCGGCTGTACACGTCTCCTTTGACATAATAAATGACGAAAAGAATGGCCCGACGTTCACGGTCAAAATAATTATATTGCTGCGGAAATAAACTAGATGGATATAGGGGTGTCGGGGTTCCAAATGAAACACGAACTGGGGGAGAGAGTCACCCCCGTATGTGAGCGCGACAGTAGTTAGTCCAGATGGTTATCCAGAGTGCGTGCGGAGCCTCCAGGAAATGAGTACATATTTCAGCGTTAATCTCAGACAGAGGCTTAAATAGATTGTAGCATGTGTAAATAGATTCATGCATCCAGAATGACTTGGGGCGGAGGGAAATATCATTAGCGAGGAGACGGTTTTATGAATCACGGATTTTAGTGCAAACAGAAAAAGTAGAGCCTTAATCGTGATTGATGACTCAGGCGTATTTTTTTAAATTATCTTTGTTAAACTCCTCCAATCTTTTATCGGCTGTCGCAAATGTGTCATTGTAAATAATTATCGAGACATTTTTTATATGTTTTCTTTCGTTCTCAGAGTTGTTTACCCAGTTAATAGGTTACTAAGCCAATATGTCGCTTGAGAATAACACTTTTACACCTCTTGTTTTTTTTTTAATCTAAAAATAAATAACCTATATTCCTATTCTACTTTACGATATAATTATCTCCTCAGAAAGAAAACGGAAAGTACACACTTATCATTTAAGAGTAAATTAAATCACTATACCTAATAAACGTGAATCAGATTAAAAAAATTGTTCCTCTAAATTGGAAATTTCTACAAATCTAATAATTTACTGTGTTATTACCAAATTTTTGAGGTCAGAATTGTAAGATAGATATAGTAAATTACTTCCTTCATCTGTATACAGGGTGTTAGAAGCTTGACTGCCTTAATTTTAACAGACGACAGAATACATTACAATAAGTAAAAAAACCTTATATGACGTGAGTCCTAAACTCAATCATTTCCGAGAAAAAATTATCCAAATCGCTAACTTGATGTACAAAAGTTCGATTAATTAAGGAATATTGCCATAACTGCGTGCATAAAATACCATAAAATACAAGGTTTATCACTTTTTTGAACTTCTTTATGCTTAATTCTAAAAAATAATTAGCATTGTAATAAATTTAAAATTCGATAAAATTCATATCGAGCAATGTGACAACGGCGCGGCGGTTAACACAGGTACAAAGTTGTCCAACAACTAATACACACAATTGCACACTTGTTAGGCCAAAACTTGAATATGGGTCATTGTTAAAAAATATACAGAGCGGGTTGAAAAAATACAAAAGAAATTTTTGAGATATCTATATTTTAAGAAGAACAATAGACCGCCTGACTATATGACTGTAAGAACTAATCAACTTTGTCGAGAATTTAATATAAAAACACTTCACCGTCGTATTATTTCTATTCTGCTATTTGGTTATAAAATTTTAAACTGTCTCATTAATGCACCAAATCTGCCAAATCACGTATACTTATCAATGTTCCTTCCAGAGACACCCGTCAAAACCAATTTCTGCATATCCCGTTACACAAAGACATCATGTTCTCTTGCAGTTATGTTTAAATTAATTAATCAAGTTTCATCATGCAACTCCATTGACCTGTTTTCACCGCAAAGAGTAGGTATTCTTAAAAGAAATTAAACAAATTTTTTTCTATAAACAATTTACCATAATCATTATTTTTAGTCTTATTGTTGTAAAATCGTTATGCGGATGTTGTTGCCCTTCTAATATAGTGCTGCTATGTATTTAGGATATTACCCTTTGTTAGTGTGCTTGCTTTAGGTAGTCACATATTGTACAATTCAGTGTAGTAATTTTTTCCCTGTAATTAGTTATTCATGCCTGTTGGGAAAATAAATAAATAAGCAATTCAGTTGGTATCTGGAATTCGACAGTCGAAGACTTGCGAGAACGAATTTTTGCCGTTGCCCATCAAATAAGGATAAATCCGAATATTTTCCAGCTAATGCGCGAAAATTGGATTCGAAGGTGCATCGAAAATGGTGGTGGACATTTTGAGCATATATTGTAGTTTGTTTTGTACATGTGCATTTAAAAATTACTGAATTTTGCTTTTTGGTAAGTACGAAAATTATTTTCAATACGTACTATTATTTGAACGACGTGAATCTTTTTGGGTACTTTAATTGCATATTTTTCAAATTCATAATTTGTTTAAAAGTTCCTGTTTTAAGAGATTCGTAATTACTAAATTACTAAATCTTCATACTACAAAATCGATACGTTTTATTGTATTTATTTAAAAACTGGAAAACAATTGTATTGAAATTTACTAAATGTTTCACAATAATAGTTGTTTACATTTTTGTTATTCCATAGGACAAGTCTGCTGCATGCATACGTGATGTGCGTCAGCTGTGTAACATTAGATTAAGCGCTGTTGTCACGTCGGTCGTGGTGAAACTCCCCAAAATTAATACTCGATCTATTTTGAAAACTGTTAGTCTTATGCCCCTGTAATATACAATTTTTTTGTTCATTTATGATTACTCTGTATCATGCTGTAAGTAATGGCAGTCAAATTTCTTACACCCTGTATAATACTTACTGTAATTATTATAAATTTAAAATAACAAATTAAACTAGAGGAGGCGGTGATTTATTAGCGCTTAAAACTAACTATTTTAATTAAATATTCCTTTTTTGACATTTAGTGTTTTCTGGAATATAAAACACTCTTTCTAATAGCTTAATATATACCCTTTCAGTAGCCATAGATAATTTTATATTGTTCTCAGATGGCCTTGACAGTTTTGAGTATTTACATTAAATCTTTGCCTATGTTTTCGGAGGTGGTAATTACGAAAATGATAACTATTTTGCTATCCGTTCTAGGGGGCGCTACTTATAGTGTTCTGTCAGAGTAAAAATATATCAAAGTTTGTCCCTCAAACTACGTTCAATTCTAAATAAAAACAAGTATACCTGTTAATAATCGAAAAACTTAACCGTTTTCGAAATAGACGATTTACAATTTACAATTAAATCAGAAAATAGTTTGTTTCAGGGTAGGCCTTGAAATACGTAGACTTAATTACGAATCTAACAGTAATTATTAAGAAGAATGTGACCATCACTAACTTTTTCTATGTAAAATATTATATAATTTAAATGATTGCTGCGATATACTTACAATTAGACAACTTAATTCCAGTATTTTTTGAAATAAAACAAACTTAGAACCAATAAAATTCTACTTAATTTTACCAATTCATGTTATAGACAAATTGTTGTGATATCCTAATATCATTTTGAAATCATTATTGTATAATGCAACAGATAAATATTTTTTATTGAATTTTTCTAATTTTAGCGTTGCAATCTATTTTTATGTCTTCTCTGAGCATAACCTCTTTATTATAATTATATTGTTACATATTATAAAATTATATATCTGTTCTCTTTTTATTGATAGTCTAGATATGTAATTTTAACTTTTATTCTGTAAATAGATTTAAATTGGGGTATACAGCTACCTACTATTATCGTAGGTACATCTTGATCATTCTGGAAAAGGAAAATGTGAAATAATTAATGTCAAGTACACGTAAGCAATATTGTGCCTTTCAGTAGACTAAAGAGACCTAAACTTAGCTCAGAGTTTAATAGTAGCAACGTTCTAATAAATCATGTAAACTTAGTCGATTAGTATTACATGCAACAGTCTTTAGAGGACTAATTTGGAAGGCACTTATTCATACAAACTGCTCAGTTTGATTTATGCCTCTTTCATACAAAGTGTCACCCAAATATTTATTTTTTCGCAGAAACAAACTATAATTTTTTTGTCTTTTTATTATACAGCGTTTACATAAAGTATGGATTAATTAATCGGATGTTCAAATTGAAACCATTCTTATGCCTGACACTGATCCGGTGACCTTGGTGGCCATTCAACAGCTCCACGTCTTGCAATAATCCACTTATATGGAAGTAAGTGGTCAAGATGACTTCAATAAGACAGAGCTGCACCGTCTTGGTGATACCATAATTTCTCATCAGGAATTTCACAGTTATTTGCAATTGGAAATAAATCAACTTAAAGTAGACAAACTTGATTAATAAATAACATATTCAAATGTCTGTAGCTCCAAACATCTGACCTAGACAATTAAGTAGTATAGGTTTTTAAAATCGGCTTGCTATAGAAATTTCAAAATTTGCAAGGTATTCCATTAAAATAAATGGATGACATAATAGCCGAAGCCTTGATGACGTCACTGATAGAGAAATAAAGTTAAAAGATGTGAAATTAAAATTAAAGATCGACCTCCAAATTTGTTCGTATTCCAAAGTAATTAATTCATCCTATAAATTATACACACACACTGTACATAGAACTCAAATATACTCACATAAAAGCATTTGCACCATGAAAGTCGCCAAATCTTTATCTTTTTTTGGTTGGCAATTGCTTTAGTGTACATTTTACAGACATGACTTCATTCTACTGGTGAACTAATTTAAAGGCGAGATTGCAATAACGTCATTATTGTTACTGTTACCGAGGAAACTACTTATCTGCGAAAAAGGTTAGGAAATGAGACAGTAATTGCCACCAATTCGCCCAACGGATGTTGCTAATAACAGCTTGAACTTCTTCGATAGCGACATCTTTGAGTGTCAAGGTCAGCAGAGCTTCCTCAGCTCAATTTCCACGAAGACCGAATTACGTGCTAATGATATAAATAAGCGCGAATTTGCGTGGCAGCGCTTTGTTCCCTGTAAACTATAAAAAGCCAACATAACGTTTTTACGTCTCTGCATTCGTGATAATAAAACATTCAGGAAATTACTTGTCGCACTATTTCAGGGACCGACTTGCATAAAAGTGGCCCTAAAGCAACGTTCGCACACGGCAATAATCATTCTGCACGTGCGTGATCGGCCCAGCACGTGGTCCAGTCACGAACGAGAGCGATACTGGCGACGGGATCTTTTTGTTTGCACACGAATGGGCAATGAGAGTGGATTTGTGAGGTACTCAGCTAAGAGAGAGAGAGAAAGGGGAGAGTTGAGAATGTCCAAAAACTATGTTCTCTTTTTATAATACATACAAATTTTTATTAACGATCGTACGTATTTTTACATAATTTTCACTTTAAAGTAAATTGGATTTAATAAGTTTTTGTTTTAACACAATGCACAATTTTTATCTATCAGTATTTACTTCATTTTTTTTTAAATAATATGTGTGTCTGTATGTGAGGAATTTGCTTTGATGCCATCAATAGTAAGAAAACGGCGTCCTTTCAACACTGATTGTAATTTTGGAAATAAGAAAAAATTGCAAGGATCTAAGTAGGGAATTGACAAAGCTGAGTGTGCGAGCGCATTGGTGCAAGAACCATGAGTTTTCTCGCCACAACTCTGATCTCTTTTTGCTGATTTTTTCACGTAACCTTTCACTTTGTTTCACTTTGAATCAAGAATTCAAAATGCACAATTCCATTTAAAGTAGAAAAAACAGTAACCATGACTTTGGCATTGGATCAAGACTGACGTCTTTTCTTGGGGTGTGGAGATCATTTACCAATTCATTGTGATTATTTAACTTTTGTGTCAATGTCATAGCTGTAAACACAGCTTTCGTCTCCCGTCATGATTGTTCAAAGAGTTGCCATATGATTTCCTTTCTGTTGTTCGGTCGTCAAATGAGGAATAAATTTTGCTGCAACGCGATGTATGTTCAATTTTTCAGTCGAAATTTCATGGCATGACCCAATTGAGATGCTAACCTCTTCTGTAATTTCTATTCAGTCAATCGGCGATTTGCACGCACCAGATATTTGATTTTCTCAACGTGGGAGTCATCAGTTGAAGTCGAAGGCCTTTGTGGTCGAGGATCATCGTCAACTGACTGGCTTTTAAATTGTGAAAACCATTCGTAGCATTGCGTACAACCAGAGCATCATCTTCGTTAGCTTGTTTCAAAAGTTGAAACGTTTCCGTGAGAGTTTCTCCCAGTTTCACGCAAAATTTTACGTTGCATAGTTGTTCCAAAAAATGTCACATTTCAAAAATCGTCACTAACACTAAGTACGTTGCACTCAAATAACAATATCATGAAAACTAAATGAGATATCAACAATCCAAGAACATGTGGTTAAAGGAGATTATGCGCAACGCAATGATGCCAACCGCGTATCAGTAAATATCTCCATTAGCGCGTAATCCGAAAAATTCAGTTATTTTTTTAACAGACTTCGTACATCACTAGCGGGAATGGCATTTGAGATTGCTTCCTTAACTGGTTTTCTGCGCAAAATTGGAATTGATATAACAATTTTGTTTTGAATTTATTATTCTACATAAGATTCTGCCACCTTCTACCTTCTATAACTTTCTAATACTAAGAATCTTCAACTTTAAAATATCTGCATCTGCAGACATGGTTATAGATGACCACTCAAAACTATGCCCCGTATATTCCTGTGGATTGGACAGCCCAAGAATGTAGCAATTTGTTATAACTCAAAATTAGGAAATATATACTATTAGTCACACCACTTCAATATTAAAATTACCTTCCTCATTAAATATTAATTTCTAGGTGTTTCGTTTACAAATTTACATATTTCTTCTTTGCTAAACACTTGGTTCTTTGGTATGGTATCCTAAAAACTACTGCTTCATATAAGCTTTCACCACGGAATATTTCGACCAAACGGTTTTATACGTTTTCATATGATACACTTCATAAGATTCTTCGCTTCTTTCGAAACACACCAATTATTAAATCGTACACCAATTTTTTCTGTTTTGTTCTATTCATAAGGGGACTTCTGAAGTATGAAATTTGACGTTACTATGTGTGCGATCTTTGAAACTTCAGAGATGAGGGAGGTTTATTTTTATACATCATCTACATCACTATATTCACTATGAAACATCTACATCACTATATTCACTATGAAACATTTTTCACTTGATAATTTAATTCAAACTTTTAAGAACAATGATAACTTCAGCTGCTGCAGATAATTTACAATATCGTTTTCTTCAGTCATTATACTACATAATTGTAAGATAATTATTAATCGTCAAAGTAACATTTACAAAAAAAAAACAGATACAATAGAAAAATATATATAGTATCGCTAATTTTTGCTTTAATGGCTCTAAAATGATATAACAAAACATAATTTCATTATGCGTGCGCTTCTAAACGTGTGCTAAACTTATTATTAAATAAATAGTGAAAAAATTGGAAAAAATTTCATTCTTTTTCTCTTTTTTTCAACACAGTTCAAAAACTATTCATTTTAGAGAAAAATTGAAGAGAAAAAAAAATCATAATTAAATTTTACACATGATATACCTATTTTCAAATAAAAAAATAAAAAAATGCAACATAATTATTGCGAAAACAACAAAAAAAAAAGTGAAAAAAGTACTTATATCATAGGTAGGATCTTCATACATGGCAAAAAAATCTTTTTGATATAATAAAACGTTACACCAATTTTTGTTAAGATCGGTCCTATAGTTTTCGAGTAATAATTTTGCAATCCAGATTTTTGAAAAAAAATTGAAATTTTTGCTAAAACTGAGCCTAAATTAAGACATCTAGGTACTTGAAAATTTTATCACATAAAAAAGGCCACTCAAGCTTTAAAATGCGTCCAGAAAAATTGAAATCCGGCATTTGTGGCGTAACTACGAGGTTTGGAGGGATGTTTTTTAAACAAATACCTTTGTCATTTCGAGTACTTTCCGGGAGTGAATTCGCAAAACTTGCGCCCTTTTGCAACCCATATAAAATGTGGATTAAAACTATTGGACCGAGCATGAAATTCACGAAAAATGTATGGGAAGTAGTGTTAGGGGGGGTTAAGAGCTCGGCTACTACGGCCGACTCAAAATTGAAATCGCGCGTTCAAAATAGCGGCGCGCTTAAAAATTATTATTATCTCTGCTTCTAGTGGTCCGGTTTTGATGTTTTTTTTTTTAAATCGATGTCTAGCGAGCTGAAAAGTCCAAATATCACATTTTCAAATGCAAATTATTGTTAATTATCGACCTATTAACGTATTGATAATTACTACTTTTTAATATGCTTTACATTTCTCGTATTTTTCTTTATTCTATTAATGAATGTTACTCAAATTTATTCGTACATTGTATTCATTTTGTTTAAACATTCAAAATTTATTCAAACAATAATTATATAAATAAATTTTTAAAATCAAATTATACTACAAATTTCTAAGAGGTTTTCTCAATGCTAACTGTTGCCCTTTAACGAAATCAGTGCCTTTAAAAAGTCTAAATTTGACTTCCTTGATGTATGGCTACCGCCCACGCTTTTTTCCCCCTTAATGATATCATTTTTACTTGTCGCGGGTCCCCTGTGTATTTTCACGAATGATTTAATAAACAAATTAAGGGACAATGCCCCCTTCCCTGGGGTGGTTGCCCGCCGTCACGAATTCTTATTTTAATATAATTAAAGTCTTCATCTTGC
Organism: Anoplophora glabripennis; assembly: GCF_000390285.2. Lineage (NCBI taxonomy): Eukaryota > Metazoa > Arthropoda > Insecta > Coleoptera > Cerambycidae > Anoplophora > Anoplophora glabripennis. Next base: position 70,675 of record NW_019416589.1, on the reverse strand, counting down.
CGTTTACGAAGAAATATTCAAATTTGTCTGCTCCGCGCCGTGATTAAATTGCGACTCGGATGTCACCTCCCGGAACAGTCCGGGACCGGAATCTGACGCCTTCCCGTGCCCTGCTCGATTAGGAAGATACCGCCGTTGCCCTGTCATTTCCAGATAATTTGAAATTTATGAATACTTGAAGCGACGCAACAGTGTCACAATCATCTGGCGTATTCGCTGTCGCTGTAAACATCCAGCGCTGTTGGCGCCTCCGATTTATGTGAACGACGTTAGTAAGTACAGTCATTGAAGCTTTTCATCTCCGAATTCTTTGAAACTGAACCGATCGACTCGAAATTTGGCAGATAGTTAGAGAAAAGGTCAATGAACATTAGTGTTATAGCGCCGACTAACGCTTCCACCCTGTTGGGGGTTGACATCCCCTCTCGGGGGTGGAATTTTTTTTTAAATAACGCTGAAAATCGAGAGAATTAAATTTTGAGGAAAAAATATTTTTTTCGAGAAATCAATAGTTTTTTAGTTATTCACGATTGAAAACTTGGAATTTTAAGTGAAAAAAAAACAACATTTTTTCGAAGTATTTTTCGCGATTAACTCAAAAAATACGCGTTTTATTTAAAAAAGTGTAATGAACAAAAATATAGCTTATAAATAAACAAAGAAAATCGTTTTTTAAACAGTGTTGTAGGTCCTATACAAAGCGAAATATGGTTAGTGGAAAGGGACTTGTTTTGGGGGAATACTCGAATCGATGTATTCAACGTCAAATAACGCTCCTGAAGTTTTGTGTAGTACTCAAAAAGATCTTCGAAATGAGCACTTATAGAAGTTAATTAGAGCAAAATTGAAGGAGTTATCGTCAAAAACAGATGAGTTGCTCATATTTTTTAAGGAAAAATGAGCAGTAAACGCTGTACCATTTCTATCATAATTAAAATTAATCGTATACATACCCTTTACAATTAATTTTGTTTTAGTGTTTTTCATACGATCCTGAAGTTAGACCGGTTTTAACTGCGTAATTTTTTAATAATGTACGGTAAAAGTTCAAAACGTATTTTTCAATATTCAAAAAAAAATATGCCTTATTTATATAATAACTCTGAAACTATGGAAGATACGTAAAAAATGATAGACAACAAAAATGTAGCTTTTTTCAACAAATATTTTGCTTTTTTTATTCCTACAGGATAAAAAATAAAGGAGATATCGCCGCTTGAAGTATCCATTTTAGTGAAAAAACGACCTGTCTCGAGCCCTTGAAATTATCTTTAAAATGCTTTTTTATAGGATAATACTATAGCTTCAAAATTAACCGAGTTATGGTAAAAATGACCAATGACCAATGACATTTTTTCGGAGCAAAATAGGCTTTCTCATTTTTATATATTATATATTATATTATACAAATAAAATAAGTATAAAAAAATTAGTGTGATTATTTATATGCAGCGTAGCAATTTTTTTATGATTGATTATATTTAAAAATCGATTATAATAAAAATATTTTACATTAATATTGGTAAAAGGGTAGTTTATAAGAGTTGAAAATGGCAAAAGTAAAATATTCTTTCATAAACAATATAAGGGAATTTTTATTTTAAATTATTGCACAATTATAGCATTTCAAGATTTAAAACAATTTTTTTTATCATTTGTTTAGCACAAGGGTGATTTATAAGGGTTGAAAAGTGTTATGAGATACAAATTCTTTCATAAGCAATGAGGGAATTTTTATTTTAAACAATTGCACCGTTAAAGCATTCCAAGCTTTTAGAAAGTAATTTTTTATCATTATTGTCAATACAGGGGTGGTTTTTAGGGGTTGAAAGGGAAAAATTCTTTTATTAGCTATAAGGTAACTTTTATTTTAAATAATTGCACGATTTAATCATTCCAAATCTTTAAAAAGTAATTTTTTATTATTATTTTTTGCATAGGGATAGTTTTTAAGGATTAAATAAAGGGCCGAAAAGATCAAATATATCATAAAACATGTTCAAGAACATTGAACATTATTTAATCTTTGTGCTTGATCAATAAAATGCTTAAAACTTAATTTTTACAATTTTGTTCACTTAGGGGTAGTTTTTACCCCAAAAAACAAAAAGTGTCAATCGGGCTGATGTCACTTTTGAACTTGAGCCTAAGATGAGCCTTATTCTAAATTTTCATGCAAATCCATGCAGTTTCAAAGAATTCGGAGGTTACAGCTGATTTTCAGCTTCAATGACTGTACTATAGGTGTTTTATGCGTTTGTTGGTGATTTTCTTTAAAACTGTCTACTGAAAAAATTATCTATAACAATTTTTTCCCATTATATATTTTATAATAACTAAACCATTTAGGATAGGTTATAAACGTATCAATGGTGAACCTTCATCATCTCAAGAGTTCGTGTAACTTTAACTTTCTAAATCAGTTCACAGTTTCGACGCTGACTCCTTCAGATAGCTTTCAGCTTCTAGTTTTTCTCTTCTGTTAATACACCATTGCTATATTTCCGCACTAGTTCAGCAAATGGAATGTAGTTTTCTCTTCTTCCTGGTAGCAGATACAGACAGATACTCTCTATGTTCGGTTGGCAGCTCTGCTGTTATCCTTATTGATCTGCAACTTTGCAGTTGCACTCTTTCGATGGCTCTTTTACGAATTTCTTGGCTTGCCAGGGTCTCTTACGAATCTCCTTATTATTCAGCTTTATTATTCACCCATTCCTACATAAGTGTCTTAATAACGAAACTAACAATACCGCAGAAATGTTTAATACCCTCTATAGATGAGCTTACTCTGATAACTCATCTACCTTGTCGTCGCCCTAACTTCTCATGTTCTAATATGCAAGGGTATCATTTGATTTAATCTAGTACTAATTGATTGTCTTTAGCATAGCCTTACTGTATAAGATATATAAACATTCGTTGAAGTTAACTTTCCTTTAACTTTAACTTTGTAATATATTTTTACAAAATTCAATGACTTTCCTTAATTCAGTATATCCCAGCTCATGTATCTGTCTTAAGCTATTAGATAGTCTTTTGGAAAGTTAAGAAATCAGTTCTGCTTGTTCTGTCGATGCATTTTGGCTGATAAAAATGAGTTATCGCCACAATTTGCAAAAAAATATTTTAGTAGGAAAATAAGAGGACGACGAAGAAAAGTTGCTATTTTTAACATCCAATCGGCAAAATAAAAATATAAGTAAAATGTTTTCCAACGAGGTAAAGAAGCATATAAAATATTGGTGAAGATTTTTCAGAGACAATTACAAATCTGGAATATTTAGTCTTTTATGGAGGTATTTGATACCTTCACACTTGGAGAAAAAGGTAACAGTAAGAACAATACAGGGTGTAAGAAGTTTGACTGGCATTACCTCAGCATGAGAGTAATCATAAATAAACAAAAAAGTTGTATGTTACAGGGGCGTAAAATTAACAATATTCAAAATAAAGCGATATTGGGGAGTTTCATCACAACGTGGCAACAGCGCTTAACCTAACGCTACACAGCTGGAGCATACTACGTGTGCATGCAGCAGACTTGTCCTACGGAAAAAATGTAAACAAGTATTATTCTGAAACATTTCAAGACAATTGTTTTCCAATTTTTAAATAAATAAAATAAAATGTATCGATTTTGTAGTACGAAGATAGTGTTGTGCTTAAATTTTAGCTCTAATTGGAGTAACTATGAGTCTCCTAAAATCCAATCAAATCCTTTAATCAAATTATGAATTTGAAAAATATGTAATTAAAGTACCCAAAGATTCACGTCATCCAAATAATCATACAGATTAAACATAATTTAGATACATACCAAAAAGCAAAATTCAGTAATTTTTAAACGCACTCGCTGGAAAACACCATAAAAGGAAATCGTGGTACGCAAAAAGCACTCAGACACGGTCCCATTCCAGATACTGAATTGCGTAATGCTGGACAGCTTAGTACCTCGTGTTATCCGCCACGCCGTTGTCACATTGCTCGATATGAATTTTATCGAATTTTAAATTTATTACAATGCTAATTATTTTTTAGAAGTAAGGATAAAAAAAGTTCAAAAAAGTGATAAACATTGTATTTTATGGTGTTCTATACATTAAGTTATGTCAATATTCCTTAATTAATCGTACATCAAGTTGGAGATTTTAATAACTTTTTTCTCGGAAATGGTTGAGTTTAGGACCCATGTCATATAAGGTTTTTTTGTTTATTTTAATGTATTCTATCGTCTGTTAAATGTAAACTACAGTATACATTTACACATAGCAGGCAGTGACGAAAAGTTACTGATACTTATCATATTGAAATTCAAATACGGGAGATTTTTATCTATATACATATAATTATTGTATAATACATATTGCCTAAAAAAAAAACATCACAAAAATGTGGTTTCTTTTACTTTATCGATTCTGTTCGATTGAGCCATTCTCAAAATGAGAGAACAATACGATGAAGAACAAGCAATTTCTTACGTTACAAACATATGGTACGACATTATTTATTTTGTAGTTTTAATTGAGGGAAATTGTAGGTGGTTAAATTAGTTATTACAAAAGTTAATGACTTAGAGATTAGACCTTGTTAGTTATTGCAGTACACTGACAGTATGTGTAGGAACTTAAATTTTATTTATTTTCATGTAACACAAAGCTATTAACAAAGTTGTAGATTAGCTGATGATAATTTTGTTTTTAAAGGGTACATCACCTGTACTTTCGACTTTAACTAGACTAGATATACCTATTAACTACGTTATAAGTTTATAAGGTTATCAGTAACAATAATAACTTAAAATTTAAAAAAAATTTTTTTTTCCATTTTGCAGTCTATGAAAGTCATTTGCTTGAAATTAAATAAAATTATTATCAAACAGCTCTAGTTCCTAGAGCCCATAATTCTTGAAGCTATATTATTTTATGGGGATTATTTTTTAGTTATTTAACAGGAGAAAACTAGCTAACATTTTAGCGATTTGCATCTAGAATACTAATTACTTTTTAACATTCTGATAGTTGCAAAATTCTCATGACAAACGATTTAGCCACTGTTGTAAGCTGTTGAGCAGATAGAAAATAATTAAATGTCTTGGCATTAGTGTTAGCAGCTGTATCAAGCATCAAATACATGGTTTAAAAATAGATATTACCTAACGCGAACACACCTACAAAATACGTTACAAATATTTAAAAACACGGGGTATGTATTAATTGTTCCCTTTTCTTCTAATTTACATAAAAATGTGCGCATGGCATGGGAGCGGTTTTTCATGTCATTCTTATTATGCGGGCATATTTGCAGAATTTAATTTGCTTTGTGTTTGTTTAATACAACCGACAAAAGAATTTCTTAATGTAATCATTTTTAATATCTGTATCTAGTTTATTAGTATAAAACAGTGGAACTCAGGGTTGAATATAACCACTTGTTTTATAATACTTAAAACATAGGTACCTATATTTTTTAGTTGGAATTAGCAAAGCTAGGAACATATGCAACGATGTTGTATGAAAAATACAAATATAATTAGTAAAATACTGAAGAGAAAAAAAAATGAAAATGAAAATTATGAGACTTACATAAACTGCAGCAATAAAGTATACAAGAATAATATAACATGACAAATGAAAATTGAGTACCTTACGAAGAAAACAAAGACACGTATTTAATAATTTTTGATAATATGATTTAATATTCAAAACACTGCAGTTATAAAAATGATAATACTTACTGCAATAAAACCTAGTGGAGAAATTCAGCGTGGTAAAAAAGTTCTGCATAAAATTCATATTTTCATTAAACAATTTTTTTTCGAAAAACGGTGAGACCCGTCGATTTTTATTTGATCCAGGGCACCTTGTTATGTGGAAAATTTTTTTTTCGATAATCCACTTACGGCAGCGATGACTTAATTTTTTTTTTAAATGACAACGCATATTTTTTTCGTTCGAAATTGATGACAGTGATAATTATCTAAACAACGGTGTGAAAATTTCGATGTCTTACATAACAATTTTTTTTAGAAAAATGCACCTTAAGTTCTTGAATGCAATAATTTGCTGTTTACGGATCAAATGCCTTAGAAAAAAAAATATTCGGCAGAAAGCATTTCAGATAACTTAAGTTGCAACTGGTGTTATGTAATATTTGCGGAATTATTCATCAGATATTGTCAGGATCCTGATTAAACTGCAAAATTTAGAACCAAGTTCAACCGCACAAAATCCAAATAGTATGTAGCAAATTAAGGTCGACTTTTTGTCTTCGAGTTCGCCGATAAATTCCTCAAAAAAAAAAGATCCAAAGAAATGTTTACTTGAAAGGAGTAGATTACCTGAAATATTGAAGACTAAAAATCAGTACCGATTTAACATTCTTTGGTGAAATCGTTTAATTCGAAATGGCAAAACTTAGTGAACGCGAAAGAATTGATATTTTGAGGATGATTGGTTTCGGCGATAAGTTACGAACCCATCAAGAAGCTTGCCAATTATTTAATGCAACGTACCCTGACAGACCACCAATTACGCAATCTACGGTTAGTAGGGTACTGGCAAGGTTTGAGGAAACTGGTAGTGTGAAAGATGCTCCTCGTGCGGGTCGTCCTAGAGTAGATGATGAAACTAGATTGAATATCCTGGTGGAGCTCCAGGACAACCCTCATTCTAGTACAAGGTCGATTGCATTGAACAATGATATTTCACATGTAACTGTGGTGAACTTTCTCAAAAAAGAGAAATTTCACCCCTATAAGGGTCACTTGATACATGCATTGACTGAGGACGACCCAGACCGCCGTCTCCACTTTTGTGAAGATTTAATGCATCGATGTAACGGAGACCCCGACTTCCTCAAGAACATAATTTTTTCTGACGAGGCTACTTTTTATCTTAATGGATCGGTGCATCGACATAACTGCCGGTATTGGTCTCAGGAAAACCCGCACTGGGTGCAAGAAGTAGATCATCAGCACCCCCGAAAGGTGAACGTTTGGGCGGGAATAATAGGGCGTCGTATTTTAGGCCCGTATTTTTTCGAGGAAAATTTAACTGCTGCTCGCTATTTGGATTTCCTGCGGTTCGATTTGGTCCCAAGCTTAGCAGAGTTATTCCCGAACAACGAGGATCCTGATATTCCTGAGGAAAGAATTTGGTTTCAGCAGGATGGTGCACCGCCCCATTATGGAGTGCAAGTACGGGAGTACTTGAATAACACGTTTACTGGCCGGTGGATCGGGCGACGCGGAACAATCGAGTGGCCTCCGCGTTCGCCTGATTTAACACCTCTAGACTTTTTTTTGTGGGGCTATTTGAAATCGCGTGTGTACACAAACAGACCAGGTGATTTGGAAGAACTTAAAAACCGTATTCGTTTTGAAATAAATCAAATCGACCCGGGAATGCTTGAACGAAGTGTAGACGGCGTTTACACACGCTTAGGACAATGCCAAATGGTACAGGGTGGGCAATTCGAACAATTTCGCTAGACTTACACAAACATTAGTGTAATTTTACTCGTTTGAAATGTAATTTTGTCAACTTTGTCCTTTTCGGAGCCATTAATAGTGTAAGTAGACAATTATCACTTATAAGAACTTAAGGTGCATTTTTCTAAAAAAAAATTGTTATGTAAGACATCGAAATTTTCACATCCTTGTTTAGATAATTATTACTGTCATCAATTTCGAACGAAAAAAATATGCGTTGTCATTTAAAAAAAAATATGTCATCGCTGCCGTAAGTGGATTATCGAAAAAAAAATTTTCCACATAACAAGATGCCCTGGATCAAATAAAAATCGACGAGTGTCACCGTTTTTCGAAAAAAAAATTGTTTAACGAAAATATGAATTTTATGCAGAACTTTTTTACCACGCTGTATATGTAAGTATAGTATTTTCTATAACAGATACATAAGTACAGTATTTTAATAATGGAAAAGAAATACATGTAAACATTTGATAGAAGTTTCATAAACAAGGAAGAAGCTATAGTAAACAAAATTATAGCATGAATAATATTTATGTACTAATTAACAGTATTTTTAAGTAGATTTTTTAGAAACAACGTTTTAGTGATAACAGTCAGTAATTACACTAGCGGATTTGGAAGTTTTCGACATACCGAGTATAAAACTTCTGTTTTTGTCTGTTATCACCAATTTGCAAAACTACATTTAAATGAATGGATTAATATTGTGAATCGTCCTCCAAGTCAATAGTAATTATTAAATCATTGTCGATATGATATTTTTAAATGAAACTAGAAACTTCGTCCATAATAATGCACATTCATACCTCACACTATGCATGCACAGTAGCAGCTGATAGTAGTAATATTTAATTTTAGTAAATAAAATTTCCTCGAAGTAAGTTTTGTGTTTGGAATTACATGAATTGCTGCAGGCATTAATATTGCATGTTCAATTTAAACATTTATTTTTTCCCAGTAAATATGATTATAAGCTTTTTCGTATTTTATACAGGGTGTTTTTTAAATAGAGGTAAAAAATCCAGGGGCGTATTCTGTGGCCAAAAATAAGGGTTTTTTTGTTATATAAATGTAGGGTCTTAGGACAGCCATTGTCCAGCTATAGCGTGTCAAAAATTAAAAAAAAAATCAGTTTTTAATATTTAATTTTTAAACCGCTAGAGATAATTTAACCAAATTCGGCGTGCATATTTAATATAACAGTAGGTATGAAACAAAAAATTGACCGCTTTAGAAACTTACCAGTGCCGGAGGTGTGGGTATCATCGATCATTATTTGCCAAAAAAATATACATATATCACCCTGTATAATATTACAAATAAAATAGATCATCATATGCGCCATTGTATTATCTTCACTTTTTGTTTCTGACATCTACTTAAGAAACACCTTGTATATAACAATAAATATTTGGTATTTCCAAAAAAGTAAAGATTCCTACTAGTTTCAGGCAAGATTTTTCCCTCAGTGTAGGTACATTTTTAAGCTTGTACTTTAAAATATTTTTTGCTTGTTTTGGAATGTGGAAGTATTACTTATTGTTACTTGCAAGTAGGTAAGACAAAATGTGTACGTAATACCTGTGCACCGTCTATCTTGGTTGTTGACTCTGTTTCGTATTCCCTCCTTGCGCCAGTCATTCACATTGTCGGGCTGAAATTGCGATCCATTACAAGCTTTATTGGAATAACTCAACAGTATTTTTTGCACTTCCGACGGCGGGCGCGAAGCAGAAAAAGGGACACTGAGCGCGAGTAATATGAGCATTCTCCGTCTAGCTGTTCATTGACGGGGCATTATGCAAATTTCCTTAGATTGAACCGCGATGAAGAAGAGGAATTTTATTATGGACGCGCTAGTTTCCAAATTAAAAGTTATATGAAAGTGGTCTCCCTATTTTAATGAATTCTCGCTTCTCCGGCACTCTAGAACCGCGATGCTTAGCAGTCACGCGAGTCTTAAAAGTAGGAAGTTTTGTATAGAAGGAGGCGGTGAAGATTTTAACTTCAATTTGCAAAATTCGCGTATTATCTTGGTACCAAGTTTTACTGTCTATTTTAGTATCTTTTCATCATTCATACGTTTTTAAATAATTCATAAATTGTGTACTTTATATTACTCGGATGTGGTATTTGGCATTGTATGAATTTCTATTTGTATCGTATCACAGTAATCCCAGTAATACCTCTATCATTTGGACAATTCCTGTAGGGTTTTTAATAAAGTTTTCAACAAAGGTGAGGAAAGATACAAATCTCATAAAGAAGCTTATCGGTTCAACAGAAGACTGTTAATATCTGAGGAACCAGAGGAAACGAAGATGATGCAGGAAACCCGGAAATTTATATTTTCAGATTTTTTTTTTCTATTTAAAGCTTTAGGAAGATGCTGGAAAGGCAAGTGTAGGGTAAAGTTGGGAGAGATAGCCAACATTTTGGGAAGTAGATAACCATTTATTTTTTATAAGGGTTATACCTATTATACAGGGTGTATCTAAATAACCCCGAAAAAATTCAAGGGGCGATTCTCCGATGAAAATTAATAGGGGTCTTTGGTATAAAATTTTTTGAAAAAACCCTCCCCTGAAAAGTTACGCCCCTCCTAAAATTACAAAAAAAAATTGTTTTTCTTTTTTATCTTCCACGTACATCAAGCTAAAGAAACCAAACTTGGTGAACATTATCTGTCAATAAAACTACACTTTTTGAAATTTTTTCAACCCTGAACTATTTTTGTAAGGGGTTGAAATAATCAACCCCTATGACATTTTTTCTTATAATTTTTTTTTCNTAAATTGTAACATAGGATTTAAAGCTCTAGTGAATGTATCTAATGCCATTTGTTCATAATGTTTTGAGTAAAATTCTTTTTCTTGCAACGTTTTATTTGCATGAATTAATTTACTGACTAATAAACTACGCAATTCTTGACACCTTAAACCAAAACTGTGATAATTTTCATTTTTGGAAATTCTTAAATTTAATAGGTCATGTTCTAAACATTTTATATCTCTTTGGTCACCAAAATTTAATCTTAAAACTCCTTTGACTTGCAACCAACTTCTAATTTCTATGCGCGAGCCTACTAACATTTGCGCCTTGCCTACTAATTTTCCTAAAATTGCCTGATATATGAAAGTATTTAATGCATCCCTGTCTGCATGAAAGAATTGATTAACCAAGTTATCGCAAGAATTTATAAAGGTGTTTAATCCAAAAGGATTTCCGTCATATTTGGGAATACTGTCAATATATAATCGTAACAGTTGATAATCTACAGGTGGAAGTAAATTCGGTTCTCTGCTTGTAGCCATTTTATTCGATTTGGAAATTTTTAATTTATTCAAAGGATCTACTAAATCTGATATGTTCAAAATTTTGAAAAATAAAAATTAAATTTTGTGGCTAAATTGTTTGCAGGAATAATTTGTACTAAATTAAACTTACAACTAAAATTTGACTAGAATTGGATCTGATATTTTGCTTGAATTGTTTTTTGGATGTTTTCCTTAACCTAGGTATTCACAATGAATAGCGAGCCTATTGTTCTCAAAGGAATTTCAGAGAGAATAGGTGGGTGAATTACAATAAAGGTCGGAAGGAAAATAATGCTTGACTTACTTTTTGTCGTTGCCTCAGCTGTTTTCTTGATAAGTCTTCAATCAGTGAACGGCCTTGGCTGGTCGGTTGTGATTCTTGTCTTCGAAGATGAGCTTCTAATCGACGGTCACTTCAATGCGTCAATCGACAGTCTTTCACTTCCCGGTTTTTCGTTGTGGAATCGCGGTGTCTTCAACTTAGAAAAGTTTATTTAAATCACTCAAATTCTTCAGAGGTTTAAACGACACACTATCCCGGATCCTCGTCGCCAGTTTTACTTGTGAACTTAATTATCAAATAATAAATTCAAAGTATGTTGTTTGTAAGAACAAGCTTTATTCACTTCGTGACAATATTATAATTGAATTGAATAAATTTACAAAGCGTTTATATATTCATTTAAAAAGCTGACTCTAATATTATTTTATCTCTATGTGATATGGAAGCTTCATAACAATTATTATTATGAACTAAGCATTACGTTATCAACAAAAAATATATTATACGGGGTACATCACTCGAGTTTCAGTTGCGCAATGTTAACGACACCAGACTAGCACCTGAGCTCATTACAGGCCTAAACTTACTGCCCTACTATTTGAAGTCTTCTGCCTTTGTCACTCCTTGATTTATGAAGATGAGTTCGATTAGTCTGTAATATATCGAATTTATATCGAAATTTGCTAAATAGAAAAAAATAATGGAAAATAAAGTACAATAGGATACCAGAAATAAAATAAAAGAAAGAATAATAAAAACTAACAGTTTGAAATTTGACATCTGACGAACTGACAGCCATTTTCTGAAGGATACCTTCTTCTCACTTTTATAGGCAGAAACGTGCAAATACATTTGAAACTACAGATGGCGCCACATGCCACATTAGCTCTCTCTCTCTGAGCTCTTCCTATGTTTCTTTTTTCTAATATTTGGTTTTCATTGTCTACTTCTATAATATTTTTTTCTTTACTTCTCTCTTTATTATTTCCATTATCATTCCAGAAGTTTTTTTTTAGTCATGCATTTTGTGGCAGAAAACATTTTTGTAGAGATGGGCCACTAATAAGAAGGGAAGAATCCTGTTTAGGGAACATTCTCAGATTTTGAATTTCCCGCCAAATTATAACTACATGACATCACCTTGTTGGAATTGTTGTATTTTTTGTGCATCAATGTATCATTAGTGTCTTTTCCTGTTAAATGTACATTTTTTAGAAATCTGTTGTTGGCAAGTTAAAGTTACTAAAAAAAATAATAAGTACAAATTATTGCTGTAAATACATGTTGAAAGAATTTCCGAATTTCCAGATATCAAGTACCTACCTGCATAGCCAAAAAATAAGTCTATAATATAATTAATTATAATCATTAATGTTGCCACAACAAAAAACAGTCTGCAAGGAGTGGGAAATATTTCTGGGCAACTTCCCAACATTTGGCAACATTCCCGAAATATATTTTGGGAATATGTGTTTCCAAAAAAATATCTTCCGGGAAATTTCCCATTTCTACATTTTCTTCAAATGAATTGAATCTTTTCTTAATTTTTCCGGACCAGTGTAAACTTTAGTAATTTTCTTTTAAATGTACACTAAATTTTAAAAAATCACTCAAATTCATTCAATTTTACTCAATAATGTATCAATTTCTGTCCACACCCGATTGAGTGAAATTCTCACTCTTAATATGAGTACAACCTATTGCAACAGAAGTGAGTGAAGAGTTGACTTTTTTTTCGAATATGATTTAAATTTAACTATTATTGAGTAATTTTGTGCAAACAAGTACTACACACCATACGCCACGCCAGAAGATGACCTAATGGGATGATAAGGATAGACAAAGGCAACGCACGACAACCATAGAATGGGGTGGGGTCACTCAATAATGACATTTACTCAGATTTAGTGTACCAAATACAAGTTTATCTGCAGAATTTATTTAACGGGTACCTATACTTGAGTGAAAATACTCATCGGTTTTAGTTCAAATATTATCACAAATGAGTAAAATTATGAATATGCTCCATATTGAATTAAAATGTACGCAGTAATTTCACTCAATGGATTCACTACGTACTTTTATTGCTTTCACTCACACCAATTTTTTTCAGTGTATGTTTTTACCTCTCTGTACACGTTTAATTCTTACGCTCTACAGGTGAATTAGTATCTAATTGGCGTCCAATTTTTTATTCAACCACCTCATCTTCTCGTGTACTTATAACCTCGTTATATAACAACATAACAAATGATAAGTTTATAAAATGTTAATTTTTCTTTTGTCTTTGACCTAGACTGTATTGTATTGTGGTTTATCTTGAACGCCACAGCCTTCAACTTGGGCCAATTAACGCTTCCAGGGCAAAGACCTTAGTCTTATTAAAACCACAATTACCGTTTTTATCCGAGTTTTATACATCATAAATGTTCAACCGTTAAACTTGGCAAAGTGCAGCGCTGGGGCAAATGTTGTAAAACATCTGGAAGGTGTAAAATATGTGATGTAAACTGGTTAGACAGTATTTTTCAAACAGATTGCTGCTACCGTTCCTGAAGCATTATAATCTGTAACTTCAGAGATGTACAAGTAGACTCGGTGTTTTCTGTCTTTACTTCTAGATTTATATTAGAAATATATGTCAGCCCTTCTAATTAGTCAATTATTTTTTTTATATGTAAGTATGTCAAAACAGATGTTCAGGGGTAATAAACGTTAAAGTGACATATTTATTCTATATATATTTTTTAACTTTTTATGCAGTCCATTCGAATTATAATTAGTTAAATATATGAGGAATACTACGTAGTACAGATCGATATAAATAAGTTAATAGTCGCTATCTCAAATTGTTCCACCTACGTCTTATTCCTTCTAACCGAATGCGTTCTTTCTCTATCTCACGCAGTTCACTTATTTGTATGGGTTTGAACTCAGATAAAACTATTTGTATAAAAAAAGATAGATCCTATAGATCTATAAATCCAATAAAATTATAACTACCAAAATTTTGTTTCCTTCGCTTTGGTTTTGCCCAGGGTGTGCCACTGCATTTGATCATGGAATTTATCTTTTATCAGTTGAATGATGCAATTAAATAACTAGAGCTCGGGATTCAGTCGGATGATCATAGCCGTTTCGTCAGCTTTTCGCTACAGCGCACCGTACGAAACCGGTAATAACGGCAGCTATTGGCTTCACGTTTACTTCGTGTATACGTGTTTTAATATTCTAATAATATCGAACACGCCAAGAGATAAAAGACGTCCTTTCGCTGATAAAACATGCAAATTTATTTGTTTACGACGAACACGCCTATGATTAGCCGACGAAAACCCCGAGCTCTATTAATAACATGTCTATATCGCCTTTAATATGATAATATGTTACATAATAATATGTATTGAACAATTGAAAAACACAGAAGACACTATTATCAAATTCCTATGAGAGAAAATGAAGACAAAGAACGAAAAAAAAAAAGAGAATGAACAGGTTTAAAATAAACCTCTATAAAAATGTTAGCATAAAAAAATATTTACAGTTAATATACTGCAGTGTATTAGCGACGACATTTCCAAATTTTCTCTGCTATCCTACCAAAGTTTAAAATATGGGTAGTATAACTAAAATTCTTAGCTAAATTTTAATAAAGTCACAATTTAAAAATCCGGAAATATTTCGTTTTCAAGATACAGGATGTTAAAGTTTTAAAAATAAATAAAAAATATAAATGCACTTATAATTTTGCCCAATGTGTCATGATATCAAGTTATTTTTAATATAAGAAAATTTTATTGTTTATTTGTAACGTAAAACTTGCCCTTAGAGATTCATCAATAAAAACCAAAGAGGTTGGAGGGGATAAAGGGACTTGAGTAGAGAAATTATTATTTAACAGACTTAATTACCATGGAAACCCATGGAAACAGACTTAACAGATCAGTTAACAGACTAAACTTGTAGGTAGTAATTACTTAACTGCAATACTGAGCTGTTAAACAACAAAATAGGGTGGTGGTGGTGGATGAAAGGAGTGGGAAATTAGCAGGATGCGCAGTAGTAATTTTTTTTCTATCTCTTCTTACATCTTGGTATGATAAAAACTTAAAACAAAATAGTGTGGCGACCATTGACCATCGTTCTACTGTAATGGCATGTTATAATGTGTTTAGTTAATTTTATTCGTTGATCAGAATTTTTTTGTAACCTTTGGTGACCTTAAATTATGCACGAAAAGTCATGTTTTCGTTGATAACAGCCAGACCAATGCCTATTTCGTGCAATGAAGGAATTTATCCTCATGTGAGTGATAAACAAATCTTGACCTCATTCGAAAAATTAATCTCGATGTATTTTTGTTTATTTAACCTTATTCTATAGAAGCCAACGAACAGAAGCGCGTGTACTCGACTATGTATATTAAACAGAATGATGAACTTTGATCACCGAACCGTATTTCCCGAGTACGGTTTCCATGTACCATCACTTACATGGATTATTTCGTAACGTGTAATACCCTTTCATGCACTCTATATAGATAGGTAACCTTCGATTGCCTGGTTTTTAGCGAGAAGAGATTTTATTGTTTCTCTGAAATTATAAATTTTTTATGTCGTTTTAATTGCTTGTAACAAAGGAGGAATCTCACGGATAATAAAGTCTTGTGAGTGTTGCGGCCGTTTTTATTACCCAAAACGGTGTTTAGTTGTTTAGCCATTTTAATTAGTTTGTCTACATAAAAAAGGCGAATTTATGAGAAGCTGTAAAAAATTCGTACTAGGAATTGCCCGTTTAAAAATATCGTTCGTTTTTTTTTCTGTAGATATCTCATGATCATTATATGTATTGTTTTACCAGAACATAACGCTTTTGATAGAATGGAATGACTGAATATTTCCAACTTAAATTAATTTAAACCGGAAGACTTTGTGTTCAAATATTGCATGACAAGAACATCTCAAACGTAATTGTCAATTGCTCTTTGGTTTCACCTACATTAATCAACAGAAAAGTTGTAATCTTTATAGAAATATTTTTTGATATTATCTGAATCGTTAACTTTATACATTACTATCTATGTACGTCAAATTAATTTAGGCACTCGAATACTACAAAACACGAGTTAAGAGTAGTTTGTTTTCTATCTGTGTATTTTAATAATACCGGCAGACAAAAAAATAAACTCGAGAGCTATTCATTTTTATGCCAATAATCGCTAACACTCTTAGTCAAAGTTGGCCTTCATATATTTAGGGTTGGCCATTTTAATTAATCAGGCACAAAAAAGTCCAAACCCGAAGATCTGACATAATTTCCAACGTATTTTGGTGAGCTGATAACGACACCGTATTTAGAATTTATGCATGACCCGCCAGTATCTTAAAAAATCTATATTTAGTGTGAAAACGGACCCAAAAATTGCTCAATCATAGTCCAAAATTGATTTTGCCCCCACATAATATCTGACCTACCATATCCGACGTATTTCCGACCAGCTGAAAACGATACTATAATCAGAATTTATACACAACCGGCCAGTATCTTGTAAAATTTATATTCAGGGTGAAAATCGCTCAATTTAACCAAAGAATTAGTCTTCGCTTTACTCAAACTAACGAGATTATGATTAATCTTTATTTTTAGAGTATCTTACTCTTTTGTTTTCAAATAATCTATGAACAAACCAAAGAAAAGTCTATATGATTCCTAACAACTCTAAAAAAAATCATGAAGAGTGCGGGTAGGAAAATGTTATATCGAAACGATATTCCTCTGTACTGAGCAAACTTTGTCCGACAAATTTTTCCGAAAAATGTCGCAGTTTAGAAATATTTACTTCTGGATACTTAAAAATTTAAGTTACCCATCTCCGCTCGCTAGAGTTGGTGAAGGTGAAATATGCTCAAATGATATTCCTCTATGATTAAGCAGCTTTCGTCTAAAAACATCTAAGAAGTTTGCAGGTAGCAGTTAAGTTTTGACTACGGGATTGTTTTCAGCTCGTCAAAATAGATCGGAAATGATATGTTCAAATGTTATGGAGAGCAAAATCAATTTTGAACTATGATCGAGCAATTTTTGGGTCCGTTTTCATCCTAAATATAGATTTTACAAGATACTGACCGGTCGTCCATAAATTTTAACTACCGTACCGTTTTTAGCTGGTCAAAATACGTCGGAAATATGTCACATCTGGGTTTGGACTTTTTTATGTGCATGATATTCTATTAATTAAGATCTGAACCTTAAATATTAAGACCCAAACTTTGACCAAGAGTGTGGTTTATCGATTATTGGTATCAAAATGAGTAACGCTACCGGAGTCTACATCTTCGTAATATTTTTTTAATCATAAAATTGTCCAACAGTATTTTCAAATACTTGTAACCTTTCCTACGTATTTCTATATCATGGTAATAAATGAAGTAAGCAATTGTTAATTGTTTTTCACTCACTTGTCACTTTGTCTTTCACTGTGTCACTTTTTTATGTTAAGCTACGTAACTGTCAACATCATACAATGATAAATATACTGTGAATGATTCCTTTTTAGTTGGATTTGGTTTGGAAAATAGTATTTTTTATCCAACATTATGTAAATTAAAGGATAACATGTTGTCGTTACATAATTTCAATCAAAGAATTTCAAATTGAAATTGGAAAAAGGTACTTGATTTCAAATATTTAAAGAAAAGTCGCGTTACTTTTAATTATAAAAAATGAAAACTTTTTTTAAGGGTATTTCTAAATATGAACTACTAAGAAAGAATAGATAACTGCTTTAGTTGCGAAAATATCAAATTTAATTGATTATAGCAGTTTCCATGAATTTCAAAAAAATACCGAAATACTGGAAAAAAAACTTCTTGCATTGTGTTCTACTATTTCATGGAAACCGCGTTGCTGCAGTTGCAGAGCTATCGAATTTAATCAAAGTAGATTTTAGGAATTTCAAAAAAGGGAGCTCTTGTGAAAATAATAGTTCTGGATTTGTGTTACAATAATTCTAATATTTGCATCATATCGTGTTATTCTAGTTGCTCTAGTTAGGAAATATTAAATTTAAGTATTTTAAATAGCATTTCGGAATTTAAAGAAAAATAGAGTTCTGATGAAAATCGTTCTTCCTTTTTTAGCACTTCTTTAGGGACGCAATTAATTTTTTGAGCGATTTTGAAATCGATGTCTTCTTAGAACTCATTAGAATAAAATATGAACATTCGTTATTTCATCAACAGCATCAGCTATAACGACATGGTTTTAATGGAACGATAGAACAGCTGCGATTTTATCAGAACGAACGAAAATATTTAGATACTCTTTAAATTAATTAAATTCTAGATCCACGCCGTTAGCATAGAATAGTACAACTATTCAAAGGTAATGCAAAACTGTTACCGTTTACTCAAAATTTTTTTCGAAATTCCTAATACCTGTGAATTCAATTCTACATCTACCTAGTTAGAGGACATAAAGCGTCGCGGTTTGCATGAAGTAATAGAAGGAACAATGCAAAACAGCTGTTTTTTCATTAGAACTCTGTTTTCTTTATTTAGAAATTCTACCTCAATTTTTTTTTTTTTCAAACCTTTTATACGGTGTAAAACTATATCTGAACTACACTCAGCAAAAAAATGAAGGGAGCAGAAAAATTTCCACATTTTTTTAGTAATTTTTGAAAATAAAAAAGCATCTTGAAGTTTGAAGATTCTAGTTTTGAAATCTTGAGATGAAATTTTTTTTTTGATTTTTCAGCTTTAATTTGGTTTTTCTTTATTTTCTGCACGATTTTTTTTCATTAAGATATCGGCTATTGAGTGAAAAGTCACCTTTTTTTATCAATAATATTTCATGAAGTAATGATTGTACAGCAAGCAGAAGGTAGTTTTTAGAAACTTCAATCAATCGTCATCAAGGACCTTTTGGTATGTTGAATTTTTTTTCGGTACCAAAAGTACCACTGTTTGTAATTTTTTTTTGCCCATGGAGTCTGTAAATTTTGAAATCGTTCAATTGAACCGTTTTCCTTTCCTAAATCATCAAAATTTTATTAAAAATTAAAGAAGAAAATCAGTTAATGATGATTAAGATGAAAAAAATATGTTTACTATATTTTTCTCACAATTTCGCGTTATACTCGTCAAATATCGGAAAAAAATTTTTGAAAAAATAATCAGTTTTGAAAAAAATCATTTGTTTTACAATTTCACATTGAATATTTCAAAAGTCGAAAAAATTTTATACAAGAAAAAAACAAATGAGTACCTGCTGCTGGAATTTTTAGAAAATTTAAACAACCAAACACCAGAAGTTCATTCATAGATAAACAAAATTTTTGTCACACTCGGTGAAAATATAATATGTAGCAAAATGTATCTACAAGCTTAAATGTGTGGCAAACTACACTTTGAAGTAGTACCTATTTTTAAAAACGCATCGAGCCGCAGGATATGATGTAGTGCGGAATGAATGCTGCACTTGCACAGCGAAATGAACCCGTTATGTTACTGCTGTTCTTTAAACGATCGTCCTGTTGATCCGGTGCCAAATAACTTGCACAACGGCGTCCCAGAATACTTTAATTGTCGATAAATTCATTTTTTTGCCGGCGTTAGTGGCTTTCTGGAGCGGACAAATAGTATAATGCCGGGTAAGCGAGTGAGCTCCGCACTGTTAATCTCTGCTTTTGCTTGCAAAGCATTTCTGCTGTCTGTTGACGGGACACAAAAACGCTGATAAAGTATTCACGTAAACAAACAATCGTCCAAATTGCGCCAGCGAAATGCACACATAAGTTGTTTAAAATTCACAGGTCGTTATTTTCGTGGACAAGGGGCGCAGAAATGGATGAATCGACGTTTTGTCTTTCGGAAAGTGCATAGAAAGTACGGTCGTTCGACAGTTATTTTGTGATACAAGGGTATTGTAGCACTGTCGTCTATAATTTATTTAAAAATACGACAAAGTAAAAGTACCGAACATTACCAATAAACAAATTGTATTTAAAATGTTTTACTTTACTACGATTTTATTAAATATATCCATTTTCCATTTTGCTACATCCTGTACATAAAATTTCATAGTTTTTTTATGAATGTATCTAAGTATATACTGTAGCTACAATATTACTGTTAACAATAATATAATATAATAATATTTCTAAGGCTCATTCTAATTGCAAGGATTAGCCCAGAAGTCGGAGACTTGTACGGGAGAGGGGGCGGCATATTATTATTCACTAGACCGCATATGTGCCCACCACAATGTTTATAATGTTCGTGTAAATGCAAGCTTTCTAGCATTTATCTTGGAATGCTGAAAAAACTGTACCACAAGTTATTACACATATAAATGTTGTTTAAACATAGATTACATTAATTTATAGTTACAAAAGCAGTGCACATAAGTGTAGGAAGAACATAGTACTATATCTCTCAAAATAAAACACAAACAGTATTCATGACCAGTCAACAAAATTGAATTTGAAGAACACAAAAAAGATTACAATTTTTCATGTATTTGCATATCACAAACATTTTGTAGGTAACAAATATCAATAAATAAAAAAAATTAACATAATGTATCTTTCACTTTTTCAAGACAATCAACGTATAGTAATTTCTTTTGTACAATTATCCAGAATCAGGATGGATACCAAGAACAACACTTACTAACAATATAAGTATATGATTAGTAATAAAAACAGGTGTCCCACAAGGCACTGTTCTTGGACCCATATTTTTTAATGCATATTATGAAATTGCAAATTTACTTAACAACGGTAAGGTGATTTCTTACGCAAATAATTACAATCGTATTTTATGAAGCCAACTGGAAAGATTCATATAAATATGCACAATAATGAGTTGAAAGTTATAAGCAGTGGTTAAGTAACAATCATTTAATCCTTCATTATTCCAAAACTAACTTTATTTATTGTTTTCTCTCTTATAATTTTGGTTCAATCTACATTTAACAATATTGAAAAACATAGTTACATGTAAAAATGTTACGCTTGTTCATGCTACAACACATACGTAATGCAATTTAGATACTTTTATTTAAAAGATCTCATTTCAAAGAAATATTTCTTTTTATGGTTCTTTTTCCCCAATTTTCTATATATTAAATAAATAAAAAATAATTGTATGAGAAATAATAAATCTTGTAAAACAACCATGTCCGTCTATGTGACAGACTGTGTGCTGACTAATCTAACATAATAAAGACGTAGAAGACACAGGTGTGCAGGTGTTATTATGCATCAACAATCTAAATATATTTTTAAACAATTTGTATAATTTTACATAAGAACGCAACGTTAGAGTAAAACAATCTTTAATTATTGAGAGGTTGAGAATAATAATTGGCTTTTATTTTATAATCTGTCCAAGATATGTAAAAGATTTTAAACGACGTCAAATAACTTTTTTGATAGTATAAACTCTTTATAGGTACCACTCCTAAGTACTAATTCCAAAGTTACTGGTTAGTTGTTAATTAATCAATGAAGACTGATGATGTGAACAACTGCACTGTACCAAGTTTGAAGTCAACAATGGTTTTTGATAAAAAAATATGACTCACTAACGGTCAATTTTTAAACGATCATGGAACCCCTCATCGAAGAAAAAAATCCTTATTTGAGGATTCTTATCACAACGTTGTTACATCCTAGTTATCAAAACTATTTCAAACACTTGAATGAGGAACTACGATCAGCTCTACTAACAGAAATATTGAATAACTCGTATGATGGATACCTGAGAATAAAGAGGAAAAATATCTGGCATACATACCTGTATCTAGCTTGTGTAAGTCACACTATATTAATACCGTCCATAGCACTTCGAGGAAAATATTAGCAATCTTTCCCAAGACGATTTGCAGGAACGACGTACTTGAAGGTCCCGGTGTATTCATCATCTCGTTAACATGAGCAAAGTGTCACTTAAGGAATGACAACTTAGAGAAATCAGCAATTGCTAAGCACAAGACAGATACAGGGCACTTACGCAACGAATTGTCCAATCTATAATGATGAGTTATTTGGTGTTAAAAAATACATACTTTATAAATAATCCCTTAACTAGAAGTAAATTGAGTTTTGTTTACACTTTTGTTCACAGAATTCATTATTTAGTAGATGTACGAGTAGAAGACGTTTTCACATCATGATGCAAAACTTTAACAGAACGTGGAAGCATACTACCTGTGGAGCTAATTTGATTTTTATTTTAGGACGTATCGAAAAAATCTAGAATGTCCGTTATTCTAGGTTAGTTTTGTAGCAGTTACAAACAAAATTACAAAACATTTTTATCAATATCACAACTTTTCTAGATTTGGTGTGTGCTAATATTACGATTAGTAAGAATTCACGCTGAATTCACGCTGTATCTACTATGATTATGCAATGATAATGATTACTTAATATGAAACAGATAAAGGCTTAACGACGTTAAATGAATTTATAGCACATACAGTTGGAACGTTTACTTTAGAAATAATCGGTTATTTCTCCTTTTTATATAAGGACTAATGGCTTTCAGACAATGGGTTATTACAACAAACGACTTTCCTCGCTTCCTGAGATAAAACGACGTAAATTGCGTACAATATAGTTAGTCAAATCGTTAATGCGATCATCTATGTAGATCTAGACCTTGAACCAACCGAAGTTGCAACACAACGTGCATTCCTGTATATCTACGTTACCAGCGTAGCAACTAATAGAATCGGAACTATTATGAAACCTTTTATGTGCCCGACATCTTGTGTACGTCTCTTATTTTATTAGCAATTTAAAGTGGGTACGCGCTTTATTTTTCCAGACACGTATGGTAGGCGCAGGACTTTAGAATTTTAATACGACAAAACACACGAGACAGCGGAGAAGAAGCTAACAATTGGACTTTTCGTGTACCGAACGTAACGAGGGTCAAGTCGTAATAAAAAGTTTTCGCGTCGCTGCCTCGCAGAAATATTTTCTTTGTCCAGGCGAAAAATGCCGCCGTTATCTTTCATCTATGTGGAAACTTGGTGCGACGTACCTGAGAACGTGTCTCGTGCGGGTTTAAACTTCATACGACAGGCGTACTGGATACTTTAAGTGATCTTGAATCTTGTCACTATCTTATATATGGACATGTCCACCATTATGTCGACAGAAATTTCAGTTGATCGCATGACAAAATCTTTTAGAGGATTGTCAGAGACTATTTATTAATGTTTTTTTTTAATTCTCCATTTTTAATATTAGCTTTTGTACGTTTATATAACTTTCAAAGGTATTAAACTAGCTTAAATCGAGTTTAAAAATGTTTATAAAATTCTCGTCTCATAAAGTAATATATGTTATTTAACACCAATACCTATACAGGGTGATTCACACATGGTGACCAAAAATGAAACCTCGTATTTTTGGTGAATTTTAAGGGGAATCTTTCCCATAAAGTTTTTATCTAGGACGCTTCGTTAAGAAGATACAGGGTGTTAAACTTCAAAAAATAATTTAAATTTTTTAAAATAATTTAAAAACTAGTGAAATAATTTGAAATTGGGTACGTGTATTTATGTAAACATTGTACAAAATCTGAGGGATTTTCCTAAAATTTACATGCTCCAGTAGCGGAGATATCGGTGGCATATTTTTCTAATAAAATACTTTACCACTCCACTGCTTTACGGTAACAATAACAATTTTCTACTATTTTTTTCTAAGTAACGCCACTGCTTTAAGATAACAACCATGATGTTTACGGATTCGTCTTTCAATTTTCTACAAATTACTAATTTCTTATGTTTTTCGAAAAAAGCCTGATTTTCGAGTAAAACATAAAAAACCAACTGAAAACACTTTTACTTAAATGACATAACAAGCGCTAATCATTAGGTTATTTATACCAATAAAGAAATTAATAATATTAGTCTTCATCTTAATGATTTTGTTTGAGTAAATGCTCAAAAATACCTACATTTCCACGAATATCCCGACATCCTTTTAATAGATAAGAAAATATAATTTGTTTGAAATTTATTGTTGCTTGAATCTCATGAAAAGCATTATTCTTTCTTCTAACTGCTCAGATTGTCAAAATTGCTATCGCAGCCCACTATGTAATTTTAAAAAGCATTATATTCGAATATCGAAGTGTGTTCTCAGTTCGTTTTTTAAGTTTTACTCGAAAATCAGGCTTTTTCGAAAAACATAAGAGAGTAGTAATTTGTAGAAAATTGAAAGACGAACCCGAAAATATCAAGGTTGTTGCCGTAAAGCAGTGGCGTACTATTTTATTTAGAAAAATATGCCACCGATACCCTGTATCTCCGCCACTGGAGTATGTAAATTTTAGGAAAAGCCCTGAGATTTTGTACAATGTTTACTTAAATACATGTGTCCAATTTCAAATTAATTCACTTACCAGTTTTTAAATTATTTAAAAAAATTAAAAATATTTTTTGAAGTTTAACATCCTGTATCTTGTTAACGAAGCGTCGTAAATAAAAACTTTATAGGAAAGACTCCCCTTAAAATTCACCAAAGAATACGAGGCTTCATTTTTGGTCATAATTTGTGAATCATCCTGTATATGCTAAAATACAACTTCAAAGATAAGCTCTTAATTTAGAGATAACATATTTAGTAGATATTGTGGATGTAATTCATTACTCGACAGTTCTTTAGTCCGCAGAGTAGTTGTTTCCTATAATGTCATTAGTTATTAATTAATAGTTTATCTTTAAAGTTACTTTTTAGCTACCAATGTCAAACCGCATAATGATTTCATTACATGAGAATTTTAGGAATGTTTTAAAATTTGATCTAAATTAGCGTAATACTTTTTACTTACTATCATTGATATTAATGAAGAATAAAAAATTCTTATTTCTTTTTAGTGAATTATTTTGTTTTCTAACTTTCATGAACTCTAAAACCTTTGCGCACAGAAAATCTCTTGGTATGGATACAAATCCAGGGAAACACAAAAAATATTCTCATTATTCCAAAGACAAGTATTTTAGAAAAGCGTATTTCTCTCTAATCGCCATCTTCTCTTTCATTTTATTAAGACATCTATAATGTTTCAGAAATATTTTGTAAGTTCTCGCCTTGAACTAAGAACTTTACCATTTGGCAGTTCATTTTTATTCATCGCACATTTGAATTTATTTTAGTGATAATTAAATTTTATCCCAGACGTTTAATCTGGGATAAAATTTAATTTAATGTTAATTAGCACATACTGGCTTCTGAATTAATTATTGTGTAATTAGAGCTAAGGTCAATATCAGCCGGCTTTTTAACAAAGCGTACAAAAAATAGGAAATTTTCAGACAGTTGTTAAACACAATAAAAGCCCGACAATTAACAGGGTAACTGCATACGACGCGACGCTACGAAAAGAAAACAAAAGCAACTTTTAATCATTCGAGGCGTGTTCTCGAATTAAGATGCGAAACAGGAATATTAAACGATCGGAACTGTAACAGTTGACGAAAATTTGCGAACCAGTTGAACAACTGAAATTATATTTAGCATCTATTTGGTGTTTACATTTATTAACTTTTGTCTTGAGGCTGGATATTATTTTTTCGTCAAAATTGTACATGTGAAGAAAATAAACAGTAAATATTACGAGTAATATATTCCACAATGTTATGGCAGCTATGTAAGTAACAATAAATCGCAAAGACTTGGATTCAAAATTGTTTGGGTTGGACAAATATTTCTGATGTATTATAAATCGCTACGATTTATCGTTACGTGTGAACCTGGCATTACACACAGATTATGTGTACTGATATCAGCAGCACAGAATAAAATTCAAGGTATACACATACCAATCTTCTGATCATCTTTAAGACATTATTTACACATTGTTAATCGCATTTTACATTTGCGCTGATGGGAGTTGATATAGAGATTGAGGTCATATACGAGTATGTATAAAATTCTTTTGCCTAAAGCAAGTTTCTGGTTTTACCAGCAATTATCATACCAGTAGAATAGGGTTCAGTGGCCTCTTATTGATTTGTCGCTGAAATTTTTAACCATAATAACCTTTATAAAAAAAAAGAGAAGTAATCGTGCTGAAAATATAAGCATTTACAAAAAAACGCAAAAAAAATACTCAGTATTTCAAACCAAAATGTTTATTAGTTTTTCTTATCAAAGTATGTTATATATAGAAAACATATTTTAGATATTTTATTTAAAAGACAATAACAATGTTATATTTATATAGGTACAATTTGTGTATGTCACTTTACTGTATTATATTTCTATCTTAATGTAGTGCTCAAAACTTTTATGTTTGAATTACTTTATTTCTCTTGATGTGGTGTTGACATAGATTATTATCTACCGCTATGACCAGTATAATAACGGTGTTAACTGACAAAAAAGTTTACTATTAACTTCTTGAAAGGGAGTTTATAATTATCATTACACTTTAATTAATACATGGGAACTTAGAAATGTTGTACGTTCAAAGAATGAATACTAGACACTTACCGTATGTCGCTCATGTACAAGGTAATCCAGTGGTTGGTTGTATAGGGGTGACACTTAAGTTGGAAGAACAAGAAAGCACCAAAACTTCCAGGAAGGGTTTTAATAACAATAAAAACAAAACAAACAAACAAAATAACGACACAACGGGCTCGAACAAGATTATTAATTAATTTATTGACAGGCGACAGCGTACCGAGATTCAGGGAATGCGCGATCTATAGTAAAATTTGGAATGACTTTATCCATTATTAAATTAACCCGAGACTCTAAAACTAAGTAGACAGCTCAATGTGGAACCCAAGGAAAAACTGCCGGTTGTTCGAATTCGATACCTCGCTTTGACACATCCATTTCTTGGGTCCAGACGTTTATGTTCTTAACTTACTGGTGGGAACCCTGAATATCGGGACGCTTTGGCATAACTATTCCATGTTAATCGTTATCTAATTGACTGATTTTTACAATCGTGTAAATAATTTTCAGACTAAACTTAACAAACAACCCTATACCTTCCTCTTGTGACTCCGCATAGCAATACGGGACGGATTACTCAATCTCATTTAATCTATCATTATAGCTTGGAATCCGCCAAAAAAAAACAGCTATTTGACCTATTATTATCCTGACAACATTCTAACAACTTTAAATATCTTGGAATTCCTACGTGTTCTTTCGAATGCATTTCGCGCGTTATTAGAAATATCGATTTTTCTCTTTATACCAGATACTCAACACATGGCCTCGAAGGCTTTCTGCGAAGGATGGTCTTATGGCGACGCTAAACCTACTTGAAGACTCTTAATTTTTCGATAAAATTAGTGTTGACTAAAATATTTAATTTTTCGGAGAACTAATAAATAAATTACCACGCGTCCGGGACGCGTGGTAATTTCTTTTGTTACAATATGATTGATTCGAATTTGCTCATTTCTCTGTTCTCCCGCAGGCACTATTACTTACGAATACGATTTTTTTACTGATTGTTATTCTATTTCTGTAACTGATATTTCTTTTCAGATTTTGGTTTTATATTTTGTTCTATAAAACAATTTTAAAATTCAATTAACCTTTATTTGTTTTAAACAAATTGGAAAGTGAAACAATTTTTTATAAAACTCTCGGTCCTGCATTATCCAATTTAATTTAATATAGAGAAATTCTTCAAAACTAAACTCACTCTATTGTCTTTTACTCCTTTCTAAATCATGTGCAATCTTAGTCCGTTTTCTTTTCTGATGGTTGTTTCGATCGCTCATTATCTCACTTAATTTTTTGATATTTGACTTTCTCTCCAATTTATTCCATCCTTTATTCTTGTCTTCGTATTATGAGGTGCATAAGTCCTGCTCTTGTTTATAATGGACTTTTGACAATATTTGACGTTTATTCTCTGCAACGTGTAAAGCTTGCGTGGGTTTTCTTTTTATTGCTGTCACTGATCTTCCGGAATCTTATATTTTTCTCTATGTAGGTTCGTGCTGGATTTTTCTGTGTTTACTTCTCTTTCACTGTTTCTTGTAAACTTTATTTGCGGATTTATAACCTTCTGGTTTGTTTATCACTTTATTTTTATATTCTATTAACGTTGATCCTATTTCAGTCGTTTTTTTTTACTTGTTGAAAATTGATATTCACGCTACGTGTTTTTTTACGGCTTGAATCTGGCAGAAGTAACATTTTTCATAATACTTTGTCAAAACAAATGAACCTTTCCATCTAGAATGAAAACTTTTTATAGAAAATTCATACACTATACTGAATCTGTTGTTAAATCTGTTGTTAATTCCTTTTTCTACACCTGAGCTTTCTTTTGACGCATGACTTGATTGATTGATTACGATCTAGTTTTTTGAGTTTCGTTTTTTTTGCACCTCCCTTTCACTTCATAAAACTAAACACTTCTAAGTCTATTTTTAGTACACTACAATACATATACTTTCATTATAACGACTTTTGCATAATTCCTTAAACATATTTTTTTTTATATTAACAAATAAATGTTATTTTACGGGTTTGCTTGCCATCACTAAATGTTTTTTTTATTATTTTTTTTAGATCAACTTGCAATGCAATTGAATTATTTAGTATAATTATCGATTATTGTACCTAATTTATGTTTTCTATATGGAAATTATAGTTGTTCAATGAAAAATCGAAAGTTGTTTTAAATGGTTCTGCTAAATTCGGTTTTAATAAAATTAAAATGTGTGTATTCTGAAATAATGTCTTTCTTTGTACTGGAATTCGCTCCTGGATAGGTATATCAAAACAATATCTGTTTTTATATACAGCTTTTATATTTTGACATTTGTAAAAAAAATATTTGATTTACTAAGAGGCTGACTTATTTATGTAAATTTTTTATGTTCGACTTCATGAATTTTGCCTCTACAGATTTACGTTCTGGAGTTTTGAGATCGCAGTATACTTTTTCCATTATCAATATTAGGTATGAACAAAAATATTATTATTTTTTATTAAACTTAGCATGTGTATGTCCTAACAGAGTACTACGAAATCTGACAAACATTTTAAATTTGTTTCTTTTCCATAAAAAGCTGTTACTTGATTTAATTGCAGTGAGATATCGAAATATGCCTTTTAGCGGAAGAGGGGTTTGAGCTACAGGAAATTGGGACGTCGACATACACACATGTGCATTGATTGTAAAACAAATTTCGGTTTACTCTGGAAAATTTTAAGTTAGGCCAAAGTTTCGCTAAATTAGTCATAATTTCTCACAAATAAGAGCTCACTACTCTCAACTGAATAAATTCCAAGAAAGTGCATTCAATTATCCGAGCAATGCAACTCACTCGAGACAAATCAACAATTGAATAAAATCATCCCAAGTGAGCTGTAAATAGGAACAAGACTTTTTTTGTTGTTTTTTTTTTTTTGTTTCAGCAAAAGGCATTTACTTATGGCAACATGCTTTTTTGTACTTGCAATTATTTTATAAGCAGTAGCTAATATATGTTCTAGCAAAGCGCCGTACTTGCATGATTTCTTTCAGTAAAAATTTTTGGTTTTACATGAGACACATTGTTGAAGATTACATAGATGTTCCATAGACACTAACATTTGTTGAGATAGAATTCCGAGAAGACCCCTGTGTCACTTTCTTGGAATTAACCGCATTCTACACCCGAGGTAGAAAGACATTGGGGGCGTGGCGATCACTATAGCAGTTTGCAGTGCATACTGTGTTTCGCAGTTACGAAGGCGTGTTTTTTTCGTAGGTGTATCGTCCTGTGCATTTTCAGTGTAATTTCTTACTAAAATAAATCAATAAAGGTGAAGATACATTTGTTTATTACTTTTTTGTACCAGCGTGTTTATAATTGTATTATCTTCTAGTTTATTTATGATTTGTACAGTACAGTAGGTAAGGTACTGTAAAATAAATAAAAATACATTTTAATCAAAAAAATTACTACTTTACATATTTACCTTTTATATACAAGGTGTGCCATTAGTGCGAGAAAGTAAAATAACTCCCTTGTTATTCATAATACACAAAAAAAGTTTATATTAAAGTTATACAGAATGAACAAATCTAAACTACAAAATTAATTTAATACATACATGGTGATAAGTAAAAACGGGACACGCCAAATATTACTTTTTTTAAATGGAACACCCTGTATATTTTTACACATATGGATTCCCGAGAAAATTCTATATATGGCAATATAAACAGTTTATTATTTTAGTGCGGATTTGCCAAGTTATGTAGAAAATTCTTTGAATTCTGGAAAATACATGACCTCGAAGAAGTTGTATTAACTTTCAGCTATTAACACTTGGAACAAAATAATTATACAGAGTTATAGCCAAATGTTAGACAAAGGCTCCTATATTAGCTAATATCGATATTTTATACAGGACGTTTTTATAATACGATCATTTTTAGAAAGTTTAAACTTGATTTTCTAAAAATTTTCAAATGAAACCCTGTATTTTATTGTTCTATTTTAATCACATATCGGTCCACTTCAACTTTTATTAAAATCATGTTCTATATCTAAAATTGTTAGTTTTTAAGATATACCTAGCAACATTTCTGAAAAAAACGTATTTTTTATTATTTTATAGAATAACACAAATAAATATTAACTAATAAAATTAACTCAAAATGGAGTGATAAATTATGAACTGACAAGTTGACACAATGTGACAGTTTTTTCCAAAGCCATTTCGTGCTACCGAAAATAATAAAAATTAGGTTGCTATATCTTAAAAACTCACAACTTTAGGTGTAGAACATACTTAGTAAAAGTTGAAGTGGACTGATATGTGAATAAAATAGAACAATAAAATACAGGGTGTTCCATTTGAAAAATTATAGAAATCAAGTTTTAACGTTCTTAAAATGACCGTACTTATTATAAAAAATTTCCTGTATAAAATATCGGTATTAGCTAATATAAGAGTCTTTTCCTAACATTTGCCAATAACTCTTTCAAATATTTTTGCTCCAAGTGTTAGTAGTTGAATGTTAATATAACTTCTTCGAGGTCATGTTTTTCCAAAATTCGAAGAATTTTCTACATAACTTGGCAACCCCGCACTAAAATGATAAACTGTTTATATTACCGTATATAGAATTTTCTCAGATATCCATATGTTTAAAAATATACAGGGTGTTTCATTTAAAAAATGTAATATTTGGCGTGTCCCGTTTTTACTCATCGCCCTGTGTGTTTCAAATTAAATTTGTCCTTTAGGTTTTTTAATTCTGTACCTACAACTTTTATATAATTTTTTTTCTGCATTATGAATAACAAGGGAGTTATTAAATTTCAAGGCACACCCCATTCGTTGTAAATTGTTACAGTAGTTCCGATAACAGAACATTATTGGCTCATTATTTTCTTGGAATTATCTCAATTATCTCAACAAAAATATAAGAAATTAGTATTTGTAACTTTAATAGTAGTATACAAAATTGCAAGCTAGGAGTTTACTACATTTTGTGCTGCAAGACAAGTTCTCGTATTTTGGCAATTTCATAGAACCAGATTGTTTTCTCAATACGTAAGTGCATAAATTTTGTAATTCTACTTGCCAAATAGCAATACTGATACATCAATCTCTCTAATGCTCTCGTATCCATTCCAGAACGTCGTTTATGCAATGCGCTCCAATTTCTTACAGGCTTAATACATTATCGTCAGTTTATCCTATCCTTTGCTGTCATTAATCTAAACGCTTTGACTTGGGTGCACGCGTTCTTAACATAGCAGGCCTCTTAATTCCATTTCAAACAATTGCTCGACGGCACGGCAGTTAGCATTATCTGACCCGCCTCCATAATTAATAACCGGGATTCGGTGCCGGGCGAATTTCGTCGCGGGAAAGAACGAAAATGAACTTTCGACGGCTGCGCCGAAAAAGTTCCGCAACGCGGGACACATTCAAATGGCACTAAACGCCGCCGGATATAAAAGAGCGGTGCACGTGGGGTCCCCGGCCCAATCTCCGCGGTCGCGGAGTAAGCTGCTTAGGGCCCCTCCGGGGGACATTAAACAGATTGCTGCCAGTCCTACGAGCAGTCGCTGGATGGATATCTGACAAGTATAAGTAGGTTTCGCGTGCGCGGGGTTTGAGGGAGAGGGCCCGGTGATGTTTATGTAATCCTTTAAATAACGTCGACGTGGTTCCTGTAAATTGTTTTTTTTTTCACAGATTTAAATTACCCCAATCTACCCAATTGCCTCGAAGGTATTCAAAAAGACATCGCTCTATTTTTAGATCTTGCAAAGGCCTTTGACAATATAATTAAATAAAACTTAAAAATATAAAAAGAAATTGGACGTATATATTATGTAAGATATACAGGGTGTTTCATAATGTGAGGATGTGCAAATATTTTAAGGAGGTGTTTAGAAAGTAATTTTAGCGGGGCTACTTCCAATAAATTTTTTTTCGATTTGAGCCTCCCCCTGAGAAAATATTCAAATCTCAAGGTGGCCGAAAAAAATTAGCTTTTATTTTTTTTATTTATTTAATATTTAGTTCATATTTGCTTAGCTTTTATTATTGACAAAAAAAAATTGCAAAAGGCATGTCAAAAATGATGATCGTTTTTGGTATAGTCTTTCCGATGTCAATTGATGAACCAAGAGGATGACAGTATGTACCAGGTTCGGTCGCTGACGCAGCAACTCGGCATTGAAATATTTGAAAAACTTGTTCCCATTTTTATTTAGCCATACCCATATACAGATCTGGTCGAACTAAACGTGGAGGTGGTAGAAATGTATACGCCCAGTTGAAGAAAGCGCGTGCGGGCAAACCGCGTTACGCACTGTTGCTCTGGTCGACTGCGTCGTAAATTTCAGTTGTTGACAAATTGCCTAGCAGTGCAGTGCAGCAATGCGGAATTTGGTGTGATTACTGTAATTTTAATTTATTATAGGCACCTTCTATTAATCATGCATATTACAATTGCGAAAGGGAGAAATAAGAGGGATATTTGGTTTACTAATATTATTGCAACATAGCATTTTGGAGACCTTTTGAAACGGAACAAAACGAAATTTACCATCAATATAATACAATTGTTTTACATAAATAATTAAAACATGTTGTTGGTCAAATGAACAGAAAACTTTTTTAGGGACGCCTAAGAAACTCATTAAATTTTATTGCTCGGCTTTTTTATAGATGTTCAACTTACTTCGGAAAGACTATAACTGTTATACTAATTATGTGTACCTATTCGGCAAGGAAAAATAATTTATTTTTTTGCTCGTAAACCATTAAGTACACGAAAAAATGGGAAGTGTAAAAAAGTTTCTAAATGAAATGTAATATTAAAAGCTATTTTTCTGTTGAAATTGGATAACGTAGGAAAAAGTTATATAAAACCAAGGGGTGCTAATTTCCTTCATTCAAAGACATAAACCAAAAAAAAGAGACTACTAAAAAATACCATTCAACTAGTTATTTACGTGTACCAAAATTCAAATTTCTAAGTTTAACCGTTTTCGTGAAAAAAATAAAAACTAATTTTTTCGGCCATTTTGGGATTTGAATATTTTCTCACGGGGAGCTCAAATCAAACAAATATATTGGAAGTACCCTCCCTAAAATTACTTTCTAAACACCTCCTTAAAATATTTGCACATCATTATGAAACACCCTGAATAAGCTTTCGACTCGATTTTTTTTAAAATGCCATCTTTTTTTCTCAATTTTTATATTTGTACGGGGAAGAGAAGCTGCCTGATGAAACAGTTCCAAGTAAAATGTGGCAACCAAAAGGTCTCTTTGTAGCAACTGTTTCGTACGTGATCAAACTTTGTCAAAGGTGAAAGCAAGAATACTGCATGAATTTCATGTAATTAATTAAAGTAATTATTTTTCTATATTCAATGTACGAGGAAAACCATAATATCTGGTTTGTTTAATATGACATAATTGCAGTAATCAGAGAATACAATTTTACTTTGTTTTAAAGGTACATCCAAAGCTAAATCAATTAATTTTAAAAAGAAGTCAAACAACATCTACGTATACAAAATTATCTAATCTCGTATAGACATGTTAATAATTAATAAAACATACTCGCAAAACAAAAACAAAATATTTGTTCTTTTAATGTCCCCGCTGAACACGAAACTAGAACTAGCTTGGTGCCAGCACCCGAGATTATCGAGAAAACGCCTTCCACAAATCCTCAAAAAATGGATTATTTGCGAATATGATTTAAGGAATGTAACATTGTGGGAAAAACTGGTCCATATACAAAATTTCGTAACCTCACCCTCATAATTTCTAACTCGCTGAATACGAATCTAAAGTCAGTTTGACACCATCAACCACCATTTTCGAGAAAGTACCCACTCTGTAAAAAAATTCATTTAATTTCACTCAGTTTTACTCATAAATGCATCAATTTCTTCCACAGTCGATTGAGTGAAATATTCACTCTATTAGTATGAATACAACTAAAATTTTATGAGTGAAGCTCTTGCAATATATGTGAGATAATTTTACTCAAATCCGAGTTCTGCTAACTATCAAGTGAGTGACTTTTGACTCTATTTTGAGTATGTAAAACCAATTAAGAGTCGACTCGGACTTGGTTTATATTCTCTTTAAATTTTAATTTAAATATCATTGTATTAAAGTCATAAACTACTAATCTGCCACAGTGGTTCCTACAAGTTGGAGACAATGTTTTAGGTCTAAATCTAAATTAAAAGAATTGGTTAACTGATCGGACGAATAGATTGCCATAACCAATATTGTACGTTACAGATACGTAAGTAAGTATATGTAACAATCCAGCTCCGTTTATTTAACCAAATATTAATCAAAATATTGTTTTTAATTATTGTAATCAAACCACTGCATTTAAACACAATTGTCACCAAAATAACCGGATAAACTGATACTTGTCCAGCACTACATGCCACACTACGCCACGAGAAGACCTAGTGGGGACGATGGGAATATACAAAGACATCGCACGACAACCATATAATGGGGTGAAGTCACTCAATAATGAGGACATTTACTCTGATTTAGGTACAAATGTACCAAATATGAGTTTATTTGGAGGAGAGATATTTGAGTGAAAATACTCAGTTTTAATTAAAATATTATCACAAATGAGTAAAATTATCAAAATGCTCAATATTGAGTGAAACTGTATTCGATAATTTCACTCGATAGATTCACTGATTTTTTTGCAGTACACTCAATTCATATAAAAAGGAGTTTCTTGAATATGTAAGAGTATACCAATAAGGAATGCGATTTTAAATCAACGCTTTCGTTTGTATTTTTGTCTTCAAAATATCTAGGTTATAATTATACAACAAATAAATATGAGGTATTTTCTCGAAATCGTAGGTGCTGACGCCAAACTGACTTCAGATTCGTGTTCAGCGGATCCGAAAACACGATTACAGGGTCTGACCAAAAGAACAGACCATTTTATTTGTTTGTGTGTCTGTGTAATTATCTAATACAAAAATTAAAAATGATATATTTAAATATTATTAATGGAGTGATTTGAGTTAGACCATTATGGCGTCAGGGCGGAGTATTAGAATTATTTAAAAATTATTTGTGCCATGTAAATATCAAAGGTCCTTAACAGCGAGCCTTTAGAAGTCAAAATTGGAATTCTTCAGGGAAATGTACTTGGCCCAATACTTTTTTATCGTTTACCTAAATCCTTTCCTAAATTTTCATATTGATAATATCTTGGATTCACATGGAGATGATACAGTATTATTATTTAAAAACGTACCTTGTAAGTTAACTTTTAATTTTAATAAAACTTAATTTGTACCACCATTCAATTAAATAAATGAAAATTATTATTAATCAAACTGAGAGGACCAAATATTGTCAGAATCGAAAAGAATTTGAATTCGACAAAATGCATGTATGAGTTGGTATATTATTTTATTTATTTATTATTTTTTTCTAGGACATCCTGTACATTTGAATCATCAAAATTTCATAATAGTAGTTAATCCAATGTAAGTTCTTTTTATTGAGCCAATTCTCTCACTGAGAAGAAATTATTTTAGGTACAACGCATTATTTTACTAACCCTGGCTGCGTTTTTCAACGTTACAACAATACGTTAGAATTATAATCGTTTCCTACAAGATATCCGGGACGTTGGAATTGTTTTCGATTAAAAACAACGATAGGAGGCATTACAACCGTACAATACACTAGGGCTGAATTTCGACGTTATTTATATACCTATACCTACACGCAGTTGGTTTTCGTTCTAGATTAAAACCGAATAGAGAAAGAACCGTTCACCGCGTGGAATTCAAATATTGACATTTTCTGTTCACGAAATAAAACTGTTCTAAGGAATTAATAAACGAAGTTTCATTTTACTCTGAAATATCGTTGGTACCTAAACATTATGGTCTATTGTTGTATGTCGCAAAATATACCAGTACAATAAGAAATGTTAAATTTATAGAAAAAATTAAAATGTTTCATATGGCTACTTGACTTTTTTATTAAAGTTACAATTATATTCGATATCTTGGTTATTTATTTATGAAAACCCCATAAATTATACATCGTTGTAAAGAGAATTTCACATTTCTTCTAATAACGCAAAAATTCAATATGGTGTACATAAGAAACACTAAAGTTAATTTCCGCTTAGCGCGCATTATTAGAGATACGTTAATACTGATAGCAAAAATCGATTCTTCTCATCATTTAATATCAGACTACACATTTTTGTCCTAAAATTTTGAAAAACGAGTGAAATACGACTAAAAAAATAGCATAAAATGAATTTTCTTCGAATATATTTAGAACTATTTGCAATTTTCAAAATTTAAAAACGAATCCGTAATCGCCATAAAATTCGACCATTTAACTATTTCTATTTTATCTAACTCTTAAAGTAAGAAAAATACCTGTATAGGATAATTAAAAAGTTGTAAGTAAAGCCTGTATACGGTTTGTATTCGTATCAAGCGGAGCTTTGGATTTAGAACATAAACTTTTATCGAAATACCTTATCTGTTATACAGGATGATTCAGGTTTAATCTGGATAACTTCAGGATTCGATAGAACAGGTTAAAATAATGTTCATTCGCGATATAAACTTATTTTCTAAATCGCATCGTTTCGGAACTAGAGGGCGCTGAAATTAAATTTTTTCCCGCTTTTCCCTCGTAACTTTTGAACCACTCATGCAATTGAGGTGAAATTCGGAACACAAACACTCCTTATGAGCTTAAATAAGCTCGTTAAGTTTGAAGTACCTACCCCTCTTGGAAGTGTATTTTGTGTTCCCCCCCTTCTACATTATTTCAAAACTTCAAAAAAATTAATTAATTTCAATAAAACAGCTACACACCACTTTTGTCTCATTAATTTCGTCTCGTTTTTTTTTCGATATCTGGCCTTGTTTCTGAGATATTCAATAAAATCCGTGACTGTGACATAAAAAACAAAACTCACAATAATTTGTATAAACTGACGTTTGCAAATATCACCCTTAAAAGTATTATTTCAAAAGTATTTTTAGTGCTAAGGGAAAAAAATCCTACTTCAACGCCCTCTATCTCCGAAACGATGCGATTTAGGAAATAAGTTTATATTATGGATGAACATTATTTTAACCTGTTCTATCGATTCCTGAAGTTATCCAGATTAAACCTGAATTGCTCTGTATATTTGAAACAATTTGTCATTCAATATTGTACAAGGTGATTCAATAAACCCCAATCTATATTTTGTTATTTATACAAATTAAACCACTACTCCCATATCTACGCCACTGGTTATTTTATTTCGCACATCGACTTGCACATAGTGAAAATATGTGTGAAACTATTCTTTTCGTAAAAAAAACCTATAAGATCTTTTTGTCACAAAACAATTTTAAATACAACGTAAATATAATCCGAAAAAATCATTAGCTTATAAATTTCTTTGAAAAGTGAAGATTTCTCTTAATGATTTTCTATTTTTGATAATCACATTATATTTGAAACCGTATTTCTAACTACAAACTCGTATCGATTGTTTTAATGAAGTGAATAATTCCAGAAATATATTCAAATGTGTAATTATTTTGAATTTAATAAGTATTAACTAGGAAGTATCTAATTTTTGAGTCAAAATTTTGAAATTTTCGATCATAATGACTCACTCACATCATCTTCGGCGGCGGTTGACGTAATTGTTTACAGATTTAGTGAATTTTTGTCTATACAAAATTATTAGTCCACTTACCCCATATAGCATTTTTTTCTTACAATTTCTGGAGAGTAATAACTTTTATATACGAGTACTCAAATTACACCAAGTATTTATTACCTTGCAAACGAATCTTTGTAAAAATTTCGTAGAATAATTGGAAATACCCAACTCTGGAGGGAGAATGTGGCCTCAAAGTGTGTCAAGCTCAACTAAGTCCCACAAAAAACTTCTATTTGCAATTGCCGGTACACTTTCCATGGGTAAACAATAATTCTTGAAGCGGTCACTGACTTTTTATTGATGTTCCGTTGGTATCCATAACTGGCGGTTATTGTGTTTGTATAATAAGCGAATTATACGGGGTGTTACTTTGGTAAATGGCGAGATGCAAAAAAAAGTTAATAGAAATATCGAAATAAGTACTAAACCAAGTTTTTTGATGTCAATAAATGATACATAACGCCATGTTATCTCTAACCAATATCTTTTAACCCTTTTTTCCAAATCAAAATTCTTCTTATGTTAGTATGTTTTCGAATTCTAAACTAACAATGGTTAAGTTGGGCATTAAAATTTTAAACAAAACAGCAATTCGTTGTTCTATATCTTTCCTTTTTTAACGGATTATAAATATAAAATTAACTGATTTTCAAAATTTTATTTCTTTGTTCAAACAAAACATGGTGACAACGGCCCCACGTGTAAAAGTAAAACTTACGAAATTCCACATAAACATTTTGTTCATATATTTCCCGAGAAAGATTTTAAAAACGATAGTAATCGACAATTTGAGGCGATATAAAATTATTTAATAGCTTTTCGTTGCATTATAAGGAAACACAGCTGTATTAGTTGTATTATTATTGTTCCTAATAAATCCTCGAACATCCTTTGAAATAAATCTGCTTTATACACTTTGTTGTTAGATGACTTATCCTTTATTAAACGGCTTATATTTACAGATTTAAAATTCTATACCTTTATATTTCCTTTCAATGGACTATGTTAATCACCACCATACAAGGAAAAGACAGAATTATTCTCCTATTTGCATGAGGGACATTGATATTAAAAGGCGATGTTCGTCGATAACATCTACAGACAAAAACGGGATTTGTTCACTAGATTCGTTCATCCAATGAAATGCAGTTTTACTAAAGAAAATGTTCATACATGTTATAACTCACTGATATTTCTAGCAGTACTTAACAATTTAAATTATACTAGATGAGTGGAATCATAGTCCCCTGGGCTCGAGATGCTGAAACACTCACATAGATTTTGCTCAGGGAAATTTTACAGCAGATTTAAAACTCAAACAAACAAAATAATTTATATTTGAAAAATCTTTTTTTTCCGTATTATTCTTACATGTTTTTAATTTTTATTTAGAAGTGATTTTACATACAAAAAATAATGATACAATTTACAAAATTTTTAAAATACTCTACTAAAAATTAAATGCTTTTATTCGACTTGGAACAAGATCATTATGCAAGATTTTTTAACGTTTTTTAGTATTAAGCTTAATTTTTTAAAAAAACTGAAATAAAGAAAACTTCACTCAGGGCTAGACAAACTTTTACGACATTAGGATTTGGGAGTGTAATAAGTTTGAAATAATATTGAGTTTTCCAAAAAAAAAGTCTTTTAGGAACTTGTACCATTATTTTCTTGAGTTAAATCATTATAGTGGTTTGGTCTTCAAGTGAGGAGAAAAACTCGAAGTAGCATGGAAAACTTTATTCTACTAATTTCGCTGGTAACACGAGACACAACCGAGCAGGAACTAGGCTTCAAGACTTCTGTTTCGTGCCTGGAAATGTTTTCGGTTTTTATCTTTGTCCACAGGTATCTACTTTTATTACCCTATCCTAATTAACACTTATCCGGGTCATTACCTACTCGGTTTGTGCTTATGTACCCTAATAAACAACAACTAATTTATGTTTACAGCCTACTTATTCTAATCTCATTTGCTAAATACATTTATTTGGGATAATCTCGGATAATTCAAAGTATTATTTATATGGCTCGTAAATTCCCAGAAAGCAAAATATTATATTGCAGGTACTAAATGTAATTGTAGCGTACCGCTACATCATTCTTTAAATTTTGAATTCACAGTTAAAATGAATTCATGTAAAACAATTTTAAAAAAAAAAAATATTTGAAAAATAAAAAACTTTTAATTTCTATATTCGAGACAAAAAATACAAATATTACTTATATCACACTTATTGTAAATAAAGGAACCCCCCTATATTTTTCCTATTATTTGCGATTTGATCACCCACTGCAATTTATAAGTTCCGGCGCCTATGACTGGAATGCAATGCCTATCTATTTATTTAAAAAGCTCAAAATGAAATAACCAGATATCCTCTAATTTGTCAGCAAATTTTACTTATAGTTTTATTATACAGTTATGTGCAGTTCATTTATAATAAAATAATCAACAATACTTTTTGCTGCACCAAATTCAATTCACTAATGCTACATTTTACTGAAAATCAAAAATATTGGGTAAAAATTGTAATAGAATCAACTACAAAAAAAAAAGAACAATAAGTAGAACAAATTTAGACCTGTTAATAACACATACATAGTAGGGATAGATCCGATTCGTTTTTGTTTAGAAGTTACAAGCATTTTAAAATGATGATTTTAAATTTAAATTATACAGGGTAGTCCGAATATTATGCAAGAAATTTCGAGGGCAGATAGATCTCTTTAAAATATCAGTTTGCGTTATAAACATAGGTCTGGAACGGACTCGTTTTAGAGATACAGTTTGTTGAAGTTGTTAAAAAAATTGATTTTTTGTTTATAACACTGTTCTCTACACAGTTATAAATATAGGTTATGTCACTACCACATGATGTGACATACATTAGGAGCTGTATTATAGTAAATGTTTATAATAAGCATATAAGAATATTATTCTTAAATTTGGGCTTCTTAATTATTGACAAGCTGCGTTGCACCCTGTATTATGGTATAACCTGCAACCTGTACAGGTCGCGCCTCGTGCAGAATTGTCAGAGGTGGAGGAGCGTTCGTGATCGTCCTAAAACAAATCTAGGATTGGCTCTTCGTGCGTGGTAAAAGTTCAAACGAAACACCATTTCATTATATCGTCTCGAGACTGGCTTTATTTATACCTCGGATCACGGAAGGCTATGAACAATAACAATTATCGCGAATCGCGGTCACACTGATATATGAGAAACTGGAGATTGAACACGACTAGCAACAATGAAACCGGCATATTTGCCTTGCGGCCGATTACGCACCGCTTTTATTTATTTAATGGGTTTTTTATCCTAGTCAATCGTGTAGAACCGACTTCTTTGTTCGTTCATCTCTTATTAGCGTTTCGACTATTTTCATTAGGTTAATGCAGCGACTCCCAAAATGTAGGTTCGGATCCACATATAATCGAAAATAATCTCGCGGAGGATGCTTCATTCCACTTTTTTATTTGATGTAAAAATGTGAAACGTATTTAGAGAGTACTTAAGTATATTAGACAGAGGTTATGAAAAAAATGATAGTGTTATACTTAACCACTGTTTGGGAACCACTAGTTTATTGTGTTTAATAACAAGCCATCGATGGTGGTATTTGGCAAGAATAATAATGACGTGCTGTTTTCATTCATGAAATGAGATTGTTTGTAGATTTATATATTTAAAGCAAGGTAAATAGTGTGGTGTATCTACATAAAAAGGTTGCGTCCCTAAACAGAAAAAAAAAACAATAACAATTTCTTTAGGGACGTTTTAACATTTAATATTTTTATTACCTAAGACAAGCAAATGTATGTTTTTCCAATTAAGGAGGCTCGATACCGAAAAAAGAAAGTTTTCGAAGCTATTGAAATCTGTTAATAAATATGTAAATTGCCTCATGTAAAAATATCAGATCGATTGCCAATGTGTTTTTTTTTGAAAAATGGTATTAAAAATTATGCTCTTATACACAGGCTCTTATGGGATGTTGGGGGAAAAACTTTAATCAAACGTGAATATTGCTCTTAAAAATGGTTAGGATCGGGAAAATAACATTGTAATTAAAGAATTAAATATTACTAAACATTTTAAAACAATAAAAATATGCAGTTATAATGTAATTATTGAGATAATGGAATGAATATATAACGTTTTGACAAATTTGTTCAAACATCTGATCCAATGAAAGGAAATACGGCAACGCTGTCCGCTGTATTTAACGCTTCGACTGACGCGCTATATTTGAATAGCTCGATTATGACTATAAAATTATTCCAGTCGAAAACATATGTAGTAATAATGAATATTAAATAAATTTTTCGTGATCTAATGCAATATACTAGCAATTTAAAACAGATATTGAAAGCATCTCTTTACAAAACTGACAGTATAGATGTTC
Organism: Anoplophora glabripennis; assembly: GCF_000390285.2. Lineage (NCBI taxonomy): Eukaryota > Metazoa > Arthropoda > Insecta > Coleoptera > Cerambycidae > Anoplophora > Anoplophora glabripennis. The sequence continues at coordinate 27,931 of NW_019416589.1, read as the reverse complement.
TGTCATAACCTTCGATTTGACAAGGCGACGTCTCACTATCATACACTGAACTTCTTGACAGTTATCATATGGATTCTCGGTTTGCACATTTTACTTTTTTCTCATCAATCCACATTCTGTTTTACACTCATTTTATTTTACTTTTCAGTCATTACTCTTCCTTTGTACCTTGGTTGTTCATTCACGTTTACGGAATACGCACAAAGTTGACAGTAATGACAGTTGACCCAACTTTTACCACCACGCTATGGCAATGTTGCCAGATTTCATCCATAATTTTACAAGCTCTTAATGAATAAATAGACACTTTTATTCAAATAAAAAGTTAATTGCCGTGCATTAAACACGAAAAATATATGCAAGATAATATGTGTTGTATAAATTTCATTCGTATATATTATATTTAGTTCGCTCAAATTAGTTTATGTAAGGTTGGTACTACAACAAAACTACCGTGTATAAGCATAGGCTTGCCTCCCGCACCGCCTGCCCCGCAAGAGATGTATCGAACATCCTTAAATTAATTTATGTCACTTATGATTTTTTTTTCTAACTATAATATCCAATTCTAATAAGCTGGATCGAAGTGTTTAGTGAAATGAAGTTATTCAACACGCTTCTCACTTCAATTTAAAAAAAATAATTGCCCATTGGCAAAACTGTCTGGTGGGACTGGTGAGTAAAATGTTGTCTGGAAATATAATACAGGAAAAGTCCCTTTTTACTCTGCTACCATGTGAAATGATTTCTCTTGTGGGAAATCGTTGAAAGTCCTTTACATCTAGCTACTTCTCTTTCTGTGACGACTGTGACATATCAGCGGCGTTTGATTTTAAAGATACGCTGGAGGTTGTTTTTACTCATTTTATAAATTCTTTATAAAAATACTTTCCACGACCGTGAACCGTAACTGACGGAAGGATCTCCCAAAATAAAACAAATGGAGTGTGATATCGATAGAACGAACTTCGACATAAAAAAAATCGACATAAAGAAATTCAAATTCAGCACTAATGTGGGGAACCAAGCAGAAAGCTTTAAAAAAAAACAACAGTGAACCATGGAGAAATTACGACATTCACAATTGAATCTGATGCTGACAAAGCACGGCAGAGAAAGCATTGTTTGATACTGTCGAAAATTCAAAAACCCTTAGAATTAAATTTAGTGTTATAAAACTTCATAAAAACGGAGACAAAACACAAGCAGTCAATCTACTTACCGTACCTTGTGGGGACACATATCCGCAAGTGACCCATTTTAACCCAGTTGCAAAGAGAAAGAACAGATGCGGGACGCACCAAGGTTCCAGGAAAAGTCCACGGCAGATTGGCGATAGGATCAGATACATATACATACAAGCGACTTCATACCAAGACTCTCCAGCGAACACTGGCCCCGACAACACTTCCTTTTCACTAACTTTGTTTTCAATAAAAATACTTTTATTTACCTAAATCACGTGATTGAAAGATCACGTTGGGGTCACCACTTGAGGGTTGCTTGCAGTATGCAGCAAAATAAAATTCTCTCTACACTAAAAATAAAAGTACTGTCGGGGCGAGCGTTCGCATGTATATGTATCTGGTCCTGGCGCCAATCTGCCGTGGACCTTTCCTGGAACCCTGGTGCGTCCTGCGTCTGTTCTTTGTCTTTGCAACTATTAGACCGGTCCGACGTCAGGCAGGTGCTTTTGACGTAATACTGAAAATGGGTCACTTGCGAACATGTGTACCCACAACCTGTTTCACTATTATGAAATGTCGCTAAACTAATGAAAAAAATATTGAAGACATACATTGTCAAATTTCTAAATAAACATTTTTCCCAACGCCAATATGGTTTTAGAGAAAGAATATCAACGGAGAATACTGTTTACAAGTTAACAACATTTAGTTATACTAAAAAACACAATCACTATGGATATCTGTAGATTTATCTAGTTCGAGAGTTACCCAGTGGCGGAGTAGTTTAAAAAACGAATTAAACTTAGTATTCTGGGGAAAACGTACTGTTACCCTTAAAACACTGATCCCTAGATAAAATTCCACCCTGTATAACCAATGATATATTGGTAATTTATACAATGTATGTCTATCAAAGTAGTCGTAAAATTGACGGAAATTTTTATAAGCATGCGAACATGTGTACCCACAACCTGTTTCACTATTATGAAATGTCGCTAAACTAATGAAAAAAATATTGAAGACATACATTGTCAAATTTCTAAATAAACATTTTTCCCAACGCCAATATGGTTTTAGAGAAAGAACATCAACGGAGAATACTGTTTACAAGTTAACAACATTTAGTTATACTAAAAAACACAATCACTATGGATATCTGTAGATCTTTCCGCAGCATTTGATATGCTTGTTACAAAAGAAAATTATAATTATATTGACATTGACCAGCGCACAAATACAACCGAGTTCGAGAGTAGTTTAAAAAATCAATTAAACTTAGTATTCTGTGGAAGTAACACGTACTGTTCCTCCTAAAACACTGATCCCTAGATAAAGTTCCACCCTGTATAACCAATGAGATATTTATAATTTATACATTGTATGTCTATCAAAGTAGTCGTAAAATTGACGGAAATTTTTATAAGCGTGGAAGAGGAATCTAAGATTTATCGGAAGACTATAACCAATGAAAAAGATAAACATCATTTAGAAGGGCGAAGGCCTGGGGCATGCAGTCCTATCGGCGTTATTTTTGGAGATTTCCCCGACAAGGCCGTGGAGTGATTGAATTTGTTGTGGGGGAGGGTGGCGTCGAGGTCCGAGAAGAGCCTCTTCGGGAATACCGTCGAAACCGACGGGTCAGTAAAATGCAAATTGACGGGCGGGGTGCAGACCGCCGCCACCGCCGCCGCCGGTGTGTTTTTGAAAGTAAAATACGCCATCCTGGGAAATCTAGCGGCGCCCGAAGTTGTCCGCAGGATATATGAATACGTTATGCGAGATAGGTATCGCGTTTAACCGGAGATTTTTTTATAGTCCGCCTGAGTTTGAGAGAGATATTGTCTTCTGGCTCGGGGGGTGCGGTAATAAAAAACCATAGTTAGGTCGAAGACACGTCCTGTTTTGTTTTATCAGCGCGATGTGCGAGCTGAATTTTATGAATATTACGAGGAAACTTCGGTATAACTTCATTTTTATTCCGTTATTGCGCTCGAAGACAAACATTTCTGGGACTACCGCCCTCTGCTTCGAATTAATATTACTTTTTTTCCAACGTGGGTATAAAGCCAAAGGCTTCCTACGTAAATAAAAAAAGCCAGTGTTCAAGTTTATGTTAAAACGTATTTATTATCTCTCACCTCCCATCCATTAAGGAGGTATATCGAGTTTACTCAAATGCACAGATGTACTTGAAATTTATATAGCGTATTACCCAGTGCTCCCTCTGTGCGTCATATTTTTTTGAATTTTTTTTTGAATCTAGTTTTTGAGATATTGTTGTTGAAAGTTGTTCATTTTAACATAGGTTTATATGGCGAAGATGGACGGTGCTGCTCTTTTCTTGCCCATAACTGCGGAAAAAATGTAGAAATTGTGAAACAAAATTTTTCCATACATAGTACACAGTATTGTCTTATTTTTTATGTAAAATAATGTAAGTTTTGAACATAGTACAGCTGTATTAATTAGAAACAGAAACTAATAATTGCATTTCTGTCTGACTTGAGAATTAATGTGGCAACGTCGCAATCAGCTGACAGCAAGGAGGGAATACATTTGAAAGACTTAATAAAAACGAAATTGATTTCAAACATATATACATTTTTCCTAAATCTCATGTACATTGTTATCAGCAATAAATTATCCACAACAGATGATTATTTGTAATGTTTTTAAAAAACTAGATTAATTAAAAAAGACTAGGAAGCTGTGATACCTATATTTATTGGAATAAAAAATACAGTTGATAAATCCTTTTAATATATTTAATGGTTTATAAAAACATCGTATCACTACCCAGCAATATTTAGGGTTACATAAAGTTTTCTTTACTGGATTAATATAATTAGTAATACTTGAGATAAAAGCATTTGTACGGAATTACAATCATAAATATTTCTCAGCAAACTTTATATCTAAAAAATTAGTTATGGTTGCAAAACTTTTGTAACATTACTCAAACAGAGATTAAAAACACGAACAGTGAGTAATAATGTAATTTCTATCACAGAACCTTCAAAACTGCATCCAACATTTTCTTTGACTTGGACGAGAGATGGGCGCGAATGTCATTTCATTTCTTTAGAACTAAATTAACATAATTCTCGTTGTTTTACCAGTTCACATGATTTGCGGATTTTAAATAAAGGATACAAATCTTCGCGAGGATAATACGATATATTTGCTATATATTATAATTATATTGTACTTAGTTTACACGCAATACATTTTTGAACGCGTACGCATCTTTACCCGAATTTGACGCGCAATATCTCCGATGTCCGAGGTCTGTAGGTTCGCAGTGTGTACAACTGCTAGTCAATTATTAGCTCTGTTGCCACATCTACATAGTCTTTATACGTTCATTAAATATAATTTAAAACTACTTAAATATGATATTTTGATGTTGTTAATTAAGACAATATGTATGCAAATAATTTCAATAGGATTTAATTTTTTTAAATTGGCAGCGGGTTTTAGTCCCATAAGAAAAGCCTATACCTCCCTAAAACTGAATTACTAAGTTATAGAGAAGTAATTAAACGCAAATAAAGTTTCTACATGGGAAAAAGAATTTAATTCCAATAACATCGACTTGGTTTCAATTAGAATAAAAGATGTATATAAATACAAGTAACCCAATCTCAGTTTATTGTTACCAATTAATTTATTTGGCCAATTACCTCGATACAAAATAATAATAGATAGTTTATTTGTCTTTACCAAATACAACCTGCTATTATACTATAGTAATATATGTTAATTTTATTATTTATCACAGTCATTGCTATAAAAACTACATACTATGTACAATGTGCAACCAAATCGCATGTATTCGTCAACTGTTGTGAGACTACTAGATAATGGCCTGGCTTTAGTTTCGCATTTGAATAAAAATGCCATTTGTGAAGGAATATTTGTTTACTAGTTGGCAGTAGTAGGTTCTTATAAAATTTATGGCTCTGCCAGTCACTGTGGCCAATTCCCTATCAAATTACCCGACACGTTGTTTTAAACCTTGTAGTACATTGTCTGGGAATTAGTTTCGGTGTTTAATGCTGTTCACCTGCGGAGCGATCGGCGAGTTTTTGTTCTTTTAGATTTATGAGCATTTTTTTCTAAAATAAAACGCTGTTATTAAAACCTCGGGACATAGAATGAGTAAAGTGGTATATGTAGCGCAACGCTCGCGTTTGCGTTAAACGATTTGTCTTAGGCACTTTACATAAAGTATGGTTGGAATATTTGGTTTAACAGAATGAAAAAAAAAGCATGAATATATATTACCCCCACTTTTACCAAAGTAAGTATTCAGAAAATACCATACTGTAAAGTATCGAATTACAATTCAGTAATATGTACTTGTAAAATTGTTTAATTCGCATATTAAAAAAAAATCAATATATCTGTTATTATTCAAAGACAGCATTGGTTCGAAAGATCAACAATCCGATAATGAGAAAAAAATATCGTGGGAAAGTAGAGAGTAGTAGTAGTCTCTTAAAATACTCTGGAGGGATTGGCAAACATTGACAAAAACTTATTTTCTCTTGTTAATTAAACTAATTTAAGCTATTAAAAATTGTCAAGGAAGTTGTGAATTACATTTTTAATCTAAAATCTATTTCTATTTAATAAAATTATATTTTTACTTAATTTTCTTTTTACATATACAAGGTGATTCAGTCATAATGTCATTAATTTTAAGCAAGTATTCGAAAGACATTAAAAAAGGCAGAAAAACGAAAAAATAATTATCTCGACCTTTTAAAAAATAAGCAAATTACCCTTTAACTCCTGTTAACTCGGCGCCCTACTTCGTAATAGGGAAAAAATATCTTATTCATTCATGTGTCTATATAGCTAAAAAACTGTTAGCTGTTTATTTGTTGCAGTTCACTGCGGATTGAAAACGCATTAAAAGCTAGGTTACTGACCGAATGTTAAGATTCACTCTCGATAAACCTTTGTAGGTCGGCGGTCAGAAGCGGTCTGAAAAAGGATTTAACTAATGATTTGAAAATATTTATTTTAATATGCATTTTAATTTTTTTAATCGCGTATGCATATCCTACTTATTTTTCCCTATTTTTTCGTAAAATTAATGATATTATGACTGCCTAATTCTGTTAGTCAATAATAGGACGTGTTATTNGCGTTATTTTTTTTTAATCACGTATGCCTATCCTACTCATTTTTCCCTATTTCTTCTTAAAATTAATGATATTATGACTGCCTAATTCTGTTAGTCAATAATAGGACGTATTATTAAAATTTTTTTTTTTCAGTTTATTTGTTTTTGAGTATACTAAATTTAGTTCGTATTTTCCATATTCTCAGACCCGCCAAGAGCTCTTACAAATAAATAATAATTGATAGCGGCAAGAAACTCGCATCTGGATCTCACCCGTTCCCTAATAATAAATTAAAAATAGCAGACCAGAAAATAAATCCACCGTAGCTAGTGGGATTCCGATCCGCAAAGAGTTCATATATCTCTCCGCGAGTAGCATCCTAGATCCTGCCGACTAAAAACCGATTTAACGAAATCCTTGTATAAATACATACGAAACAGAACAATAACAGGCACGAGGAGATAAGCGTTATAGTTGGATCCGCTCCGTCGTCCCGTGATATATGTACTCGGTATTTTATGAAATGCGACGCGAATTTTTATATTATTTTTAATAATAATGTCGCCGGAACACGGCGTTGTCCTCTTATTTACATAAATAGAGAACACAACGTCCCATATATTTTACCTAGCCGACTGAATAAAAATGCACCTACTACATCCGCTCTGACATTTGCATTTTAAGGGCCACAAAAAATTACAAAAAAAAAGTAATGTTAGAAAATAATACAGACAAAAATATTGCTAGATGTGACATAATCTGGCTAAATATGAGCTAAATAAATCACTGCACTGATTCGGCAACATACCTACATATTAATTTTTTTGAAATTATAAAATTATGTTAGTGTACAGATGACTAGTGATGGGACACTAGTCTTCAGACGCCTTTAGATACATTAAGATTTTTTTTTCAAATTTCAACCCCCAATTTTGAAGCATTTCCAAGTAGGTACAAGTTTATCGATATTTTTTTAATTTTTTTGAACGGAATCTCTACTAGAACTTGTCTATTTAGTCAATCACTCTGTTTACAAGATCCGTAAGTGAATGAACCATATTTCAAGGATAACTTTCTGTGGTAAAAATAAACCGATTTAGATCAAAATTATAATTTTGCTTCCTTAAAAAATTTTATAACTTAGTTTTAGGTAGAAAATAAGCTAATATTCATAATCGGCCTTTTTTTAAGGCCGATAACGTTTTAATTAAGGCAAATTGTACTAAATGATACATTGAAAAATGGACCATTCGCTTCTGGTCACTCTGTGTATATCCCTAAAGTCAACTTTACTGTTTTTTAAAGGTTTTCGTTATAAATACAATGTTTTTATATGGTAATGACGGACAAAGTTCAATATTACGTTGTCCTGAAGAGTAAACAAATTAAAAATATACTACCATTATTTTCCTTCATAAAAGTGATTTAAATATGTAGATGTAACGTTTATGTATTTACTAATGTAAAAAATATATATTGTTGTTGTTTGTGATGCTTTATTTTTCTACTAATAGGCCAGGAGAAAGAGCTGGTAAATGAGCATTTCGCGACTTTTTGTTTCGGCAAGCTGAATTTATCACTATAGATGCTAAATATTATGTACAATAACATATTAATTTCCACATTCATAAAAATGGGGAGAAGATTGTTTACAGGCTGGTTAATTGTATAATTTTTACGTAAATTCACGTTTTTCGCTTATAACTTTTTTCCGTTCATTTCCACGAGAAAACAGTAAAGCACTTTTTTTCGTCTTCAAATGACCTACAAAACTAGCCCTCGAGCGTCAAAAAATATTGATTAGATCAAAAGTTATAGACAGAAAAGGAGTTTATTTATGACTTTTGAATTAAACATTTATAAACTGCGTTATTATTACCAGAACGTTTTGGCATCGCATCCTCTCATTCCTTATCACTGTCTAATAACTCACACGAAATCTGGAATCGGTAAGTTGAATAGTTTACAAGTTATGGCCTTATAAACAAATTAACTAATTATTAGTCTGGACGATCCCGAGGATCTTCCACAATCGCACTGATTTTTTTCATGGTAGATTTCATAATAATACATTGAAATCTATAATTTTTTTTTATTTCAAATTTGCAAGGAAATTTTTTTTATTTTTTAACCTTAGTTGCAAAATGAAATATACGACGCACACGCGTGATATAGTTATATATTATTACATATTCGGAAAGCTTATGAAAACAGCTTTAAGTTTAAAAAAAATCGTCAAGATTCGTTGAAAAACAACGGAGTTACAGACTCAAAGTTGTTAAACAAATTAGGTTGGTAGCGGCAAAAAAAAATACTGTCATAACCGGCAACCCGAGTACTTTCCCATATAAAAATATTTTATTTGTGGAAGTATGTTAAGTGCATAAGAAATATTGTCAAAAGTCAGTGGGTCGCTTGGTTTTTCGGCGAGCCATGGCGCGGCGGAAGGGTGGGGATGGAAAAAGTACTTTACTGTTTTCTCGTGGAAATGAACGGAAAAAAGTTATAAGCGAAAAACGTGAATCTACGTAAAAATTATACAATTAACCAGCCTGTAAACAATCTTCCCCCCATTTTTATGACTGTGGAAACTAATACATATGTTATTGTACATAATATTTAGCATCTATAGTGCTATTCAGCTTGCAGAAACAAAAAGTCGCGTACAACTCTATATTTCCTGGCCTATAAGATTTTAAATGTATTAGATTATAAATACATAAAGAAATGGAGGAGACTAGAAAGTGGACTAAATATTTAGTGTACCTGTTCCTCAACTTTGGTTTTCAATATCGTAATACATCTACGTAGAATCCTAATATTTGAAGTATTTTTTCATATGTATCCTTAAATCAACTTTACTGTGTTTCAAAGGATCATTTCGATATGGAATAAAACTTTCATATCAAAGTTAAACTGAAAATATATATTTTAAATGTGTTGTTCCATTTTAATTTAATATCCAGTAATTCATTCCATGTTTATATACGGTAATGACGGGCAAAGTTTAGCATCAACTTGTCCCGAGAGTAAACAAGTTAAATATACACTGCAATTTTTATCATTCACAATATATATGTAACTAGATATTGCGTCTAATATTTATATATTTTATTAATATGTATGTATACACTTGAACAGTTACAATAAACCGTTTGCAATATAGGAAGATATTACCTACCATGTCAAATTTAAAATCCTAAATGTTTTTTTTTTTGTTTCAGATTCGAAAAATATCATCGGCAGCCATGTACCTCCTATTCCTAGGCGTCCTGCTAGCAGTTTCGTCGACTGCCGACGCGTTGCTGGGATGTCCCGCCGGATGCATGTGCAACGACGACACCTACGTCGTACAGTGCGAAAGGAGCAAGTTGGATGTCATCCCCATCACCCTAAACCCCGCCATTCAACGGCTCGTGTTGAGAAGCAACAAAATTAAAACGGTGGACGCCTCGTTTCAGTTCTACCGAGACCTGCAGTACGTCGATTTGTCCAATAATCACCTAGTGAACATCCCCACTAAGAGTTTCTTACACCAGGAAAAGCTGCAAGAGCTCCACCTCAACAAAAACAAGTTATCCTCCATCAACAATAGGACGTTCCAGGGACTGAAATCGCTGACCGTTTTAAACTTGCGCGAGAACTTCTTAGAGGAGTTGAGCAGAGGTTTATTTTCAATTCTCCCGAAACTAGAGGAACTAAATTTAGGTCAGAACAGAATATCTAAAATAGACGCTCCAGCCTTTGACGGTCTCTTGTCTTTGAGGGTATTGTATTTAGACGACAACTTGTTAAGCTCCGTGCCCACTCCGTCTTTTCCGGTCCTGGGGAGCTTAGCGGAGTTACACGTCGGGCTAAATGCATTCACAACTTTGCCTGATGACGCTTTCAAAGGTCTGGGAAAGCTCTCGGTGCTAGACATCAGTAGCGCCGGTCTCTGTAACGTTAGCGCCAACGCCTTCAGGGGACTAACTGGATTACGCAATTTGAACTTGGCCGACAACAAACTGACGCAAATCCCTACCGAGCATCTCTCGCATTTGGCACGTTTGGAAGAACTAACGATTGGCCAGAATGATTTTGCCACTATACAAAAAGGCGCATTCAAAGGACTAACTAATCTAAGGAAGATTGATATCACTGGTGCTAAATATTTAGAACATATTGAGAAGGGTGCTTTCAGCGATAATTTAAACCTGGAAACTATCATTTTAGTTAGTAATAAGAAGCTAGAGAAACTAGAGGACGGTACTTTGGTGGGCCTTCCGAATCTGAAGCACTTGGTTCTGAGGGAGAACTCCTTCAAGACGTTATCTGAGTCGATAACGTCCTGGAATGAACTGCGTGCTTTGGAATTGACAGACAACCCCATCAACTGCGACTGTCACTTACTCTGGCTGTTGAACTCGATAAATTCGAAGAACCTGACCAACGTACAGTGCTCGACGCCTTTACAACTGAGGGATAGATCCCTGAGAACCCTAACTGCCGACGACTTGGGTTGTTCCTTCAGCGATCCCCGCCAACAGGCCATTATAATCTTCTGCCTGAGCGCCCTAGGGCTCCTGGCCGTACTGGGGCTGCTGCTTTTTCGTTACCGTCAGAGAGTGCGTGAGGCGCTCAAGGACTACAAGTGGAACAAGCGCGCCATCAGCAGGAAGGAGCACGAGTACCAGAAGACCTTCTCCGACGACGACTACATCACGCGTTCCGGTCAACACCATATCAAACCGATACCTGTGACGGAGTTGTAGCTAGAGCTTAGCGCGCCGCCCTCAGGGGTGTTTTGTCTTGACGGGGAGGGCAGGCGTGCTAGGGGTCCGCGAGGACCGGGGGGCACCTTGCCCGTCACTGGCTTCACCTACATCACGGGTGAGTCCTGCAGGGCCCACTCCATGAGGGCCCTCAACGATAACCGGAACGGATTGCCCAAGTGTCACGCCGCGGACCTTTACCAACATTAGTTCGGGCATGGAGCACAGTTACTGAGCAATAATGAATGAATCCATTCCAATGTGTGATTTTACGAAATATTAGAGACTGTACAGTAGCCGCTAAGTATATTTTTTCGTTTACGACAAAAATACTATCCAACATGTGTCGTCTCCTAGGCAATATGTGATATTTATCACGGTCCGAGTCTGGAAATTAATGGACCACACTGCAAGGGTAACTTCCTTTAATTAAGCCTATTTAAATCAAGCTGTTTTAGTTTTCATAAAAAGTTATGGGCATTCAATCATTTTTTTATTTCATTCTTTTAATATAACTCCATTTTTTAAAATATTAGGATAAAATTTAGTATAAAGGTGATTTTGAGTAGCTGAAGATGAATTCATGCCTACTTTTTACGTAAAACATAGAAGTTGATAAGAGTATCTTTTTATTGATAGAGATTTTGAAAAACGATCCGGTTTATTTACTGCAAAAAATGCATTGCTTCAATGAAAAAATAGATTTCAATGTTACACAAAACCCAATATTTGGAATATTAAAAACTAAACTGCCAATGTTGCCAACTTTTTCCTTTGTTAAACACTTTCTTGATTTTAATTAACTTTCCTCTATTGAAAAGTCAAAGTTACTGAGATATGCCCCTAAATGAATTTCGTAGAACTACTATAATAGAATGACTCTCATTGGATGCTAACACTTGAATTAAGATAACTCAGTATAAATTGTAGAAAATATTTAATATAATTTAAATAAATTACATTACGTTTTGTTTTTCAAAATCTCTGCCCACAAACAAGAGACAGATATTATGTTTTAAGTAAAAAAGTAAACTTATATCCATTTTTTATTACTCCATAAATTCCCCTATATATGTATAGTTTACTTAAACTTCTGAAAAAGTGACTTATGTTACTCGTTTGCCGGCCAGTATCTTTTTAATGAAACAAAATATAACAAAGATAACGTGATCTAAATATGTTTATGTCCATCAGGTACCCTTGAAGTATGACCCATTCGTTTTCATATACCCTGTAAGGTCCCAAAAATGAAACAATCCCCAACATTGCATTGGATACTTTTTCATTCAAGCGAATGAAAAATAGTTTCTGCTGATGGTCATATGTTGCACAATCTTCATTGGTGGACCCAGTAATTGTAGAACGACTGATTTAATTTCACATATTCCTTAGGAAACGAGACAGATAGAACAGAGGCGTAATAACAAATTAGGATAAAATGAATTACGTTTAAAACGTGTCTGTCTAGTGTGAGCATTATAAATCATGTCATTCGTTATACTCGTGGTTTTGGTGAGATCCGAGGTGTACAGTTATGTAAAGTGTTGTCAACTTTATCCCAAGGAAATATTTCTAAATTAAAATGTCTTGCCTCTTTAGTGATATTTCCAAGAATGTATTAACTGTACACATGAATTATAATGTGAGCGAAATGTCGGATTTACAGAATGATGTTTAACAAAAAAAAAAAAGAAGAAGAAAATTCAAATGTGATATTTTATGACTGCGTATGTTTAGTTGTTGTGCCGTCAGATGTTTTTAGTTTTTCTGGCCGTTCTTTTACGTGTACAATTTGTATATATTAAAAATCTGATACGTTGCACTCTCTAAATTATGTGGTCATAGCATAGCACTGAGTACTTTTTAACAGATTTTGTATTTTCAATTATTTTGAAAATATTTAAATCGATGTATATAATATGCAATATTTCTATATATATTTGTATATATTCTAAATCTAGCAAAGTGTAACGTTCTATATTTATTAATTTTTTATTGTATGAACGAATTTATAGATGGTAAATACTGCATTCCCAACAAAAATATACAAAAAGTACGAATGTGGCGATGAATCACTTGTATAAATTGTTTTGTTTTTAAAATATTTATCTTTAATTTCTGTTTTAGAAAGAAAATGTACTATTTATTTTTGGTATTTATTTCAGCCCAAAATTGTGTATATCAGTAAACACAATTATGAACTAGTCATAGTAAATTATTATAGCTGGAGTGAATGGACTTTGATTTTGTGAGTGCAAAGGTATTAAGGCATTTTATATTGTACATAATAAATTTAGTGTTTTGTACATATTGACTTTATCTTAACTATCATACTTATTTACAATAAACAAATTTCAGACCTTAAATTGTGTTTTATTTCGTACTTGCTATCTAAAAATACTTACAAAATATAAAAATAGCAGTAGCCACAATTTTTCAAAGAACATTAATTAAATTATAAAAATAATGTAACAGAGATAAATTGCTACAAGTTTGATTTTTTACATGACCTCAAAAATCTATAATATTGAAAATAAATTTGCTGCTGTCCTTTTTACACAATCAAAGAAGTTGAACTTAAATGTTGAGTGTAATACACAAAATTGTCAATTTATATTCATGACAATAAATTCATGAAAAAATGGCTGATTAGAATGTGTTATTTATATTTTCAATAAATTAATGAATTTCTTTTTAATAAATATTAACATTTTTTCAGTCATTTTTAAACAAATTAAATTTGAAAAACTAAATTCTCAGTAAATGCATATGTCAATACAACTATTTAGGTACAAAATCAACTAATGATCGAAATTCTACAACGCCTGTGAGCTTGGGAGAAATGAATTGAAAATAGCATCTTCTTAGATAACAAATTCCGCCAACGCCAAACCAATTAAGCTTTCGGGCTGAAATTTTTACCACTTATTAAGGGTGTAAAAAGCCTCAAAAATCCTGAATTACAAGTGTCTACGATGAAAATTGCACTAATTATTAACAATTGAATGAAACGGCCATTTTCGACCATTTTTGAGCTCTTGCACATAAACAAATTATCCGAATTTAATCGGACTTGTCTCATTTTAAAGGTTTATTATTTAATACCTACCTTTTTTGTATAAACCTCTTTTCGCTATGAATAATAGTTTTTTTACGCGAGTTAAAAAACCACTTTTCCATAACTTTGACCATTGTTTAAATAAAATTTCCCAACTAGTCTCGAGTTGATTTTTTGATATTTCATTTATAACACATTTCCGAACAATATTCCGCAGAAAAACTTCTAATATTTTTTTCCCGAAACAGGCTGTTCTATGTCTATAAATGAATGGACTATAGTTCTTCAGTGCATTTCATGATAGGAATATCGTCCGTATTTATGTACTTGACAAAAATAACGGCTTGTCAAACAGTTAAATAGTTGATTTAATTGATATGTATTCTATGACATTAAGTACCTATAGTACGAAGTCTTGATGTCATATTGTTGTGAACGGTGGCAAAATACTCATTTTCTATGTTCAAACATGACTTTCTTGGTTCACACAGCGTATTGAAATGTCTGGTTTTGCAAAAACCCATCTATTTATTATTCCGTCAAAAACGGTACCTACTTATAATTTCCAGAAAGAAATTTTTCAAAATAGGGTCTCTACTTAATCAGTTAATTACTTTGTTGAATTATCTCTTGAGAAATGAATTTTATGATGACCAGAAACTAAACTCAAGACGACCCAGGTAGCCATTCTCTCAAATATATGAATGTACTTCATTTGTGAGTACTACATGTATTTTATATCATTTTTATTGAAAGAAGTAAGAACCAATATATTTTAATCCTATATATTTAAATTTTCAATTTTTATTGGTACTTACCCACTAAATTACATTAGGAATGTCATAAACACATATATAGGTAAGTACATACACTGGAAACTTCAAGATCTGTTTAAAAAAAATTAAGAACCTCTTCAATTATTATTATAAGAAAATCAGTTTTTGTACGTAGCTTACTTCCCAACCATTTTTTAAATCATTTTTCGAAATATTATTAAGAATTTATTTTATCAATAACTCAATGTATTAGTTACAGCACAGAATATATACAGGCACTTACTTTTCTTAAAAGGAGCATGAAATGATCAAAAGTCGTAACACTTCATAGATGGAGACACATTGACCTTTTCTTAATTTTCTCATTAGGATTTGTACTGATAAATATTTCATAAAGAACTAGCATAATTCAACTTCTCGTTAATAGATGTCGCCTTCACGAGAAATGTGGAAGTATATCTAATAAAGTTTCGTAGAGGGCAGTGAATTTCTGAACTAAAAAATTGGCCGGCTGTCGGTTGCAATAGAGGTCCAACAAAATAATTACATTGAACTGAGGAAATGGATGGTGCAACTAATTTGGTCACTTGGAAACAAAAAACTATGAAATACAGGTGTTCCGCCGCCGCTTTTTACTTTTTATCTTATATTTTACATTTATTTTTATTCTCATTTAGTTTCTTGCCGTTTTCGCTCATATTCAATATTCAACTGCCGCTCTTCTTATAATTTATATCATTTCATTATTTTTATTCATTTAGTTTCTTGCCGTTTTCGCTATAGTATAGTGTAGTGATTTATTATAATACGCGTAAAATGCCGAAAATTTTTGGAAAAAGAAAGAAAAGGACTAATCGTGCCAAATCCATTAAATTAAGTTGGATCAAGAGACACGAAAAACAGTACGTATGCAGTTTTTATTATTTGTTTATCAAAAGAAATAGAAAAATCACGTTATTTTTCATTCATAATAATTATTTCTTCCATTTTAGAAACAATACTACTTCCGGAAACGTGGATTGTGAAAATAATGTGGAATGTGACAAAAGTGACAATATGGATTTTAGGTGTAGGTTTAGATTTTTTCAGGAAGAAATTATAGACATTTTTAATTAAATATTCGATAATTTTGTCCATGAGTGTAGTTATTTATTAAACATTAATTCATAACTAGTGAAAAATTAAATTGGATTTTTTTTTAATACCTACTGATTGACATTTAAAATGTAATGAAATAATTATTTTGACCATCGGTAGTTTTGTTAGCTATAATGATTTTTCTTATGAAAATGGTAGACACGCCGTCAGTATGCACTGCTTTAAAAAATGTAACATTTCTCCGAAACCGTCGATTTTACCGAATCCAAACAGGAGTATATTTTTCTTAGCAAATCGTTTGTGAAACATATTTTTAATATTTGCAGATCGTGATCGTTATCCATGTGAAAATTTTGGCCTATTATCCACCGGGCCTAGTCCGTCTGGCACTTTTTTTTTTGGGGGGGGGTGAAATTACTTAATTATTATTATTTTATTATTATATTATTATTTAATTAAAAAAGTTATATCTAGTTCTGATATTATTTTGACCTCATCTCCACACTCCCGAAGCTCGGGACACCCTGTATGTATATCTATTGTAAGAAATAACTGTAAATAAAAATTATATCAAACATTTATTGATTATTTGAATAATTTCAATCCTCAGCTGCCATTGAAGAATAGGTACACAAAAAAATTTTTTCTTAGTTTCAAAGAAATATAAATTTGTTTTTTTTTTATAATAATATTAAAAACATTTTTTTTTTCAATGAAGTGTTATATTTTCTAGAAAAAGCGCTTTTTGCTCCAGAAAATTATTTTTCTTACGTTTCATAAACTGCATAAAAAGTTTACAAGATTGTTAAAATAATTGCAACAATGTAGTTATGAAACTTTCGATTTCATAATTATGATCCACACAAAAAAAATGGAGTGGACTGATTCAATATAGGTATGAGATGTGCCGATCCACAAGGAGATATTGTGTACCAAATGTAGTTTGTCTTAATTTAATCAATAGTTTTATTAAAATTTTTAACAACCTCGAAAATGAATGAGTTTTGGACATTTGTTTAGAGAAATTTTTTTTCAGAGGTCCCTAATCACCCTTATAGTTTGTTCTTTGTTCCACATATTAAAAAACACCCTATATATTACCAAAGTGTAAACCGCCAAAACCATCATCCTTCATTGAGGTATTAAGGTATATTCACATCAAACACTCGGCATTGTCGGGTGATACCTGTGTCTCTTTCTAGTGTGTGTATTAAAAAAGGGACCCTGATATCGTCTGACAACGCCGACCGCTTCATGTGAACACGCCCTTACTTAGGCAATGCTATCAATTACTGCGAAAACAAAACAGGTTTCTGCAAAGCGGCATCGGTACTGCCATCTGTGACAGAATGTCCAAACTGCCCTGTATACATATGTATATACGCTTGGGTGCACATCGCGGCTGATAAACATGGCTGACATGGCTGACAAATAATAATTTTACAAAAATCTGTTCATTGTCATTATTAGTAACCATTTAAATCCAATTTTCAGGAAACCCTTTACTGAAGACTATATGCAGGAAATGACAAATTTTAGTCACGATCTGTGACACGAATAATTCATTTGTTATTGAACTTCAATTGTTTATAACTTTAATAATACAAGGTATTTTGCAATAAAAAATATGTCAAGTCCTAGCCCAATATTCTATCTACATACGTATTACTAAATGCTATTAATAAACTATACGGTTTTTGAAATGAACAGATTTTGGTAAAGGTCTATTTTCGATATATCTTTTCATGCCCCTCTTAAAATTGTCGTTTTTGACATCTATGAAATATAAATAAAATTAATAACTTATAACCAACATTCATAGATGTCGTCGACACGTAACATATATGCTGCCATCTATGACATTGCCTGAATAACAAAACAGAACCTATTACAGAGATTATTTTATGATTCTCTACTTCGTCAAAAGAGGGAAACAACATATAAAATCAAATCAGCCGGGTTTATTTTGACATTTCTGATTGTTTGTCAAGAAAAATCATCAAGTGAATGAGAAAAATGGCAGACGTTCTAACAGAAACTGTTCAGCCAGAAGATTTGAAGGTAATCAGCCCCGATGTCCTTAAAACACTTTGATTCATTTACTAATACTATTTTAATGGTGACTGCCAGGTCACAGTTCAAGTGACGAATTACTCATACCGTTCAGATTTTTCTAGATGATAATTGTTTAAACCTTTTCAGAAATTCGAAAAAATATATCACGAGCAGTTGTATAAAAACGATGTAACGCCAAAAGCTCAGTTTGAATACGCTTGGTGTTTAGTGCGAAGCAAATACCCAGCCGATATCCAAAAGGGTATAGTTTTATTAGAAGAACTATACAAAACACATGAAGACGGCCAAAGAGATTATTTATATTATCTTGCTATAGGTACTGCAAGATTGAAGGAATATTCCAAAGCATTGAATTATGTACGATCATTCCTTGCTATAGAACCAGGTAATTTGATATGTGGGAAGTACAGAGCATTAAAATAGCCCGCATTAATCATTAATGATTCTATTAGACTCGATTAGGCAATCTTGAAATCGCTTAATTATGATGCAATAATGTGTCACATACCTATTTGAATTTGTTTTTCTTTTAGGAAACCAGCAAGTTGTATCATTACAGACTACCATTAAAAAGAAAATGGAAAAGGAAGGGCTTGTCGGCATGGCTATGGCGGGAGGTGTTGTTTTAGCAGTTGGTGCCATCGTTGGCGTTGGTATGGCAATTGCTAACAAAGTAAAATCATAGTTCTTCCTTTGTAGTCTAAAGTTTTTTTGAATATATTTAAGTCAGTGTTTTTAAGCACCAAATTAAAATTAAAAAATTTCTGTATTTTCATTTTTTTATAATAGACATAGCCATTAAAATTATTTCAATTTTTTATATTTCATTTGTGAGGTTCATATATTTATTTATTTTTTCGTTTTAGAGCCTAATTATATAATTTCTTATAATTAACCAACAGAATTTTTAGATATAAATGTTTTCTCCAAACCTAAAAGGTTAGGTTGTACTACAATTATTATATGTTGAAAATCTTTGATTTATAGTTCCTTCTTATCAGAAACGGTTCTGTCACAGTTATAATATTATTTGATAGAATTTGAAAACGTACACTCAATTATTGTAGCTTTGGCACATATTGTCATGCTAATATAAATGTAAGCATTGCTCTCATTTTAAATGAAAAATTTTAATTAGAGCCATTACTGGATTATCATGAAGAAAATTAATTTCCTTTTTTTGTAAATATAAATGTAAGTATATAGACTGTCAATATGTGTTGTTATAAATAAAGGGTACTACAACTTTGTATCAATTTTGTTTGAAATATTACTTAGTTTTATTTAATGTTCTTTATTCCCAATTTTTATTTGTATATCAATATACTGTGTATCTCACTTAACAGTTTAACATGTAACATTTTTTAATCAAAAAAACTTGAAACAAGTTGATTCAGTTTTAAGTGAACATATTGTAAGATAGTTACATAAATATTTTCTTTGTTTTTGATATCTCCAACCAAATCTCCCCATAAAATCGTTTAAGTAATTTAAAAGTGAATTGGGTATATTTTTTCAAAGAACGCCTAAAACTTTTGAAATAAGCGCCTTCTGGCTAATTTACGAACTGCGCAATTTATCCAGTCGGTAAAAAAGTTACCCAAAAAGTTGTGATGTAAATAGTTTTGAAAGAGTTCAAACAAACGTTAAGCAATTAACATCTGAATTATTCTGGTAAATCTTCTTATTTATATATACAGCGCTGTATTGTTTCATTTGCAGTACTGGCAAAAATAATTGTGTTTTAAAAACTTTGTATAAATTTAGCTGGAAGTTTGAGGTTATGCAAACAAGTGATCTAACCATTTTTTACTTCAGGTAACTAGCGAGTATTAATGATTAAAAAATGCCGTCGTCAGTGCGGCCCAAGGGCTCAGGTAGTGGAAACAGAGCACAACCTGTAACTCCCATGTCAGAAAGGCAGCAAATGGCACTGTTACTGCAGATGACATCATCTGGTAATGAAGTAGGTTCTAGAAGTCCCAGTTCCAGTTCATCTCGTTCCAGGGACCGCAACGAAAGAGGTGAAACTCCATTGCATTTAGCTGCTATTAAGGGGGACGTAGAACAAGTCTGTAAATTGTTGGCACACCGTGCCGATCCTAATGTAGCTGATTTTGCGGGTAATTCCTTTCAAACTCACTATTTCGACATATAATATACATGCTAAATACTAATCTATGACAATATGAAAAGGGGGTTGCGATTACAATGCTGCGTTTGTGAGGAACTGTTAATTGTGTATATTTTAGGTTGGACTCCGCTACATGAAGCTTGCAACCATGGTTGGTACGAGGTGG
Source organism: Anoplophora glabripennis (assembly GCF_000390285.2). Taxonomy (NCBI): domain Eukaryota; kingdom Metazoa; phylum Arthropoda; class Insecta; order Coleoptera; family Cerambycidae; genus Anoplophora; species Anoplophora glabripennis. The sequence goes on along the minus strand of NW_019416589.1, from coordinate 7,547 downwards.
CTTTCAGGTTAGTACAATCAGGTGCTAACGTGAATGCTAAAGGTCTCGATAATGATACCCCTCTACATGACGCTGCCATAAACGGTCATCTTAAACTTGTTAAACTTTTAGTTGAACGGGGTGCTGACATCCATGCCAAGAATTCCAAAGGTAAAACACCTCTGGATGTGGCTCCGCAAGCGGTTAAACCGTATCTGCTTGATGCTAGTTTACCGCTGTCAGGTAAGATACACTTTCTCTGTCATTTATAAATCTAATAGCATTTTTGCTATCAAATATTAATATTGAAGATATAAATGTCGACGGAAGACATGAATATGGCAATAAAATTAAGATTTATTAATACAATTTTTGAGAAAATGTATATCGGAAAAACTAAATAAGTGTACCTTTTGGTACTAAACAGTAAACAATTTTTTTAATTATGATACTTTATAATAACATTAATAATATAATTCATTATCACATCAGGTTTAAACACGGTTATAGGAACAGCAAGAACATATTGGGTACATACATATAACTACATAGATGTAACGAATATTAATCTGAAATATCCTAATTCGACTCGTGAGGTTATAATGTTTTTATTGGAAAACAAAACTGCATTACACCAACATATTGAAATTATATGAGAATAAAACGTTTACACATTAAATTTGCACCTAGCATAACGAATTAGTTTTTTGTGATGTAAGAAATTTATATCAAATTGTGGATGTAATATTTTAAAATAACTGCATAAATTATATTGGCAATTTTTGCAGTAATAGAAACAGATTGTATAGTGTGGCCCATTTTAAATGGAATCATCTTTGTAGAAGAGATATTTATTGTCCAATCTCAGTTTTTATTTTGAGAGCTTAAGAAAAATTAGCTATTACATCAGATCACATTGGAATTTTTTATCAGTTATAAAAATCTACTTATTTTTGTATTACTGTCAAAGGAGGAGGGCCCCTAAGGCCGGTTTTTGGCCTAATTTATTTTTGGCTGAAAAAATCTGAAAAAAATTTTTTTAGTACCTACAAGCAATACAGAATCGTTTCCACCCTAAACGGACCAACCCCTCACCCTCCTTTCCCCCTCCACCCCCCTAAATGAGATGATACACATTTACATTGAATAAAACGAAAAAGAAAAAATAATTATAGGTATACAAGTTTGTGCATATTTGATTAGCCACTTTGAATTTCGTGATTCTGAATTCATAATTGTAATCAGTGATCCAAGAAAGTTTCTATAAACAAATATTTGAGGATTATGAAGATCTTGATTTTTTTGTCTGCCATATGGAATACGTCATTTTCGTAATTCTGCCTTCAGATTCGTAATCAGAGATCCAAAAAACCCCACTACACAAAAATTCATGCTTTTTAAAGACATTTTAATTCTTTTGTCCGCCATATTGAATCCGCCATTTTGAATTTCGTGGTTTAGAGTCCAGATTTGTAATCATAGACCAAAAAAAAAAACCGTATTACAAATAAATTCATGCATTTTGAAGACATTTCAAGTTTCTTGTCCGCCATATTGGATCCGCCATTTTGAATTTCGTGATTCTGAGACCAGAAGGCATTTGAGGGAGAAAGGAGGGTGAGAGGGTTGGTCCGTTTAGGGTGGAAACGATTCAGTATTGCTAGTAGGTAGTAAAAAAATTTTTTCAGCCAAAAATAAATTAGGCCAAAAACCAGTCTTACGGGCCCTCCTCCTTTGAAAAAATTAGTTTGATTTTTTTTTAATTAAAATGTCACTGGATAGAGATTTTTTTTTTAAATAGTTGTTGCTAAGTGTAAAATTTAAAATTTATGGTTTTTATCATTTTCTTTGTTTCTAAAGAGAGAATCATAAATTTAAAAAACACTTAAAATATTCACTAATTTAATGTATTTGATGTAAGTATTAAATAATAATTTCTGAATGAACCATTTAATATTTATAATTATAAATAAAAAAAAATCAACTACAGGCTAAATTAAATATTTTAAATGTAATTTCCCAGCAACCCTTAGATATTCTCCTCCTTGTTCTCTGTTGGATGTATCTCCCAAGAAAACTTTTAATATTTAAAAGGAGCAAACTGATGAGTGGGATTTTAAATTAAAAAAAATCGACTAATTTTTTTCAAATTTGTAAATGAAAAATAACAAAATTCGAATTTTATGTGAACGTAATAGAATTTTTTAAGGCATTGTATGTTTATATGAAGCATATAATAAAGTCCAAATTATATGCATAGTAAAGGAATTGCATACATTTCTCACTTGTAAAAGTTTTACAATTTATAGTAAATCCTAACATTTGAGTAATTTTTTCTAATTTAATTTCACAGGGTTCATAGTTCAAAACTAATAGATATAAATTCCCTGACTTCCAGGTTTTGCCTGATTTGTAAAAAAAATCCAGGCCACTTATAGTTCATTTTTACATACGTAATGATGTTTATGCATTAAACTTTTCTTAGACTTGACCCCAACTCCATAATCTTTTTTATACCCAAAGATCCTCTTATAAAGGTTTCGAAACAACAAACACTTTTCTCTTTCAAGAACTCTGGACCTGCTTTCACAAAATTTCCATTAGCAAACGTCAAATTCCCTGACATTCATGAATACTTGTAAAATTCCCTGACTATTCCCTGTTTCTTATTAAGAATAATCAATTCCCTGACTTTTCCCGTTATTCACAGTTTTCCAGGCTGCTACAAACCCTGTTTCAGTACAAACAAGTTTAGTTTCAAACCAAAAATAAAACACCTTGGACTAAATTGTCTGGTTAGAAAAAAATTACATGACAATATGGCAATTCGTCGAGTACACTTGAATTTGCCGCCATTTATTTGATTTCTAGCCATTTATGCTGATAGTCCTACCATGTCGATAAAGTATAAGTGTTTACCGAAGTCTTTCAAGTATAAGTGTTTAATTAATTTTATCAGTAACTTATCTTATTCTTTCATTATCATAGATAAATATAGACATTATTATGACCTATTGTTTAACAACCCAATTTATAAATAATTGATCACAATTTTCAAGACACTAAACTATATTTGGTTTCAAAATAAGTTATAAACTTTCCTTTCCATTTTCACATATTAAAAACTAATAATACCTAAATAAAAAATGTATTGCTTTCAGGTTCTTATTAAATCAAGTGATCTAGTGTAAATATTTTCCATTTCTTTAAGAATATTAAACTAGAACATACGCTGAAAGCAATGATAATGTGAAAACACTGGTGTGAACATATTTTTTTTGTTTTTAAAACATTTAAGATCGTTTTGATTTAATTGTAATCGCAATTTAGTTGCTAATAAATAGCCTTATAGCCGACCAATTCATCCACATGATAGAGCTATAATCCGATGTTGCCAGTTGTATTAAAATATGGGTATATTATTTTGTATGTATTTTTGACATTCTGGATCTGGGCTACACACAGAATTCTTAGAGACATAATGGTAGGGACAATACCTACTATCCATTAGGAATATTAAGATGAAGATAGATTTATATGCTGCGACTTAAGTTGCAAAAAGTAATTTAGTCGGGCAAATTATCGTTGATCATATTTTTATGGCATTTCAGTTTTTTTTTGTGGATCTTCCAAATTTAATTACAAGAAATGATCGTTTGTTGAACATATTGCCTACCTACTTTAACTAAAATAACTAAATGTTATTTCTATTTTCCTCATTATTACTGATGGTTTATGTTTTAATCCCACATAACAATATAGTAGTTAGTAGTAGTTAGTAGTTATAACAATATGGTAGTAATTTAATTCGAATAATACAACTCAAGGTCTAAAGCGGGTTTAATGTCCTTTCAACCTTGTAGAATAATGTGCAGATAATCTTGAAGCATTATAATTTTCTTTGAATTTACTTACGTAGCCGATATTCCACTTAAGATCCGATTCGATGTCCGAGAACTTGAATGGATAAAACTTAGTATACTCTGGTGAATTATAAAGACCGGTAGAATTGATTTGCACAGGAATTAATGTGCAAGCGGCAACGCTGTAACTTGTCCGATAAGGATTGGTAAATCCTGTTGGATTCTTGTCGCCGATCGTGGTCGAGTGAGAGCAAGTGCACCTAAAGTCTAGGCGGCCAGATGCGTCGGGCATCGCAGATACACAAAGGTAATGTCGAAAATATCCACATTGCAACGGTGTGGTTATCGTTTGTTACATGGTTGCGCCGATGTCGGTTCTGGATCGTATTGTTTGGGTGTTGATTCATTTGTTGTATACATAGTCTACTAGACATAGGCTTGACAGTTAAATTAGGTATGTTTCAGTGCCATTTTATTAAATATCCGACCACTAAAGAATGTTTATTTTGCTGTTTACTTCGAGTTGAAGTGTCCTCTGCGTTTTGTGTGGATCTTTTATGTGTCGACTTGCCGACGGAAGCTCGGATGTAAATTGTTTTATATATGAAACTGTGCAAAATTCGTTTTTAGTTTTAGATTAATTTATGCCAGTAAGCATAAATGTGGAATTTTATCCTATTATTTATCATATTTTCTAAGCGATCCAACCTGAGTAGGTATATTTTTAAAAATGAAACCGTGTTACTATTAAATACCTACTATCTAATATTAATCTACACTGAGTATATTTTGTGTTGTTTGTTTAAAATTATACTAACAATAATAGATAAACGAACGACTTGAACATTAAAAATTGAATAATATTAATTATTCGATGGTTTATTGTTAGTTTTTATAATTTCACAGCGCTGTAGGGTACATACCAACAAATTGGTAGGTACGTGAAAATATGTGGTTTCTCATCAAGTACTCGTATGTCATAAAATTGTTTTTATGATTATTCATTACATTGTTAAAAAGCCCACGACTTTGCGTTTATGACCGGAGTGCTTAAAATGTCCACCTAAGGATGCTCTTATGTTACATATTTTTACATTGGCAATTACGTATTTTTTATAGAAGTTTTTATCCGAAACACAAAAGTCGTTAAATGTCTCGGACTCATTAATTCTGTAATTGTTTAATATGCTACTTAATGCTTATGGAAATTTTTGGTATTGATTAGTCGTCAAACGCAGGTTCATTGCGACTGAAAAATCGAAAATACACTTTTATTACTTGCTCATAACAAGCAACTGACAAATAAACTATAAAATATAAAAAATATAAAATAAAATATAAAAATTTGTTTTATAAACGATTTTATGAATTATTTAAAAACCTATTGAATGTAATCAAGTTGAGTACTACGTTCCTATTTTTGTAGGTCAACTGGATAGGTACGAAGTAATAATAATAATAATATCTACTTGTAATTTGATCTGTTTTTAAGGTTATATTTTGTCATATGATCGAAAAACCTGGATGTGTCAAATTTTATATAAAAAATTTCGAAGAGCGATTTTGGAAAAACTTTATTGTCTACAGCTATACATGTCTCTTGAGTCACTGTAGAGGAACGATTCTGTACTTTATAATACATATTTATTTTAAAGTTCGACAATATCCCAACAATCATTTATACATTTTATTTATATTACGGACACGGACTACTATAAATATTGAGTAACTTAAAAATAAGTACTTTAAACCTAAAAAAATACTAAATAAAATTATATCTCAACGGAAGTGTCAATAGTAGTGGTAGTTTATTTGCTAATAAAAAGTGTTCTAGTGCGCTATCGTCGTGCTAGTAATTAAATAAATATCAGTGTAAATAAGTAGATATCCACGCAAAAGACCTTGCTCGTGGAGAGTTGTTTGTAAAGTAAATTTGTAATAATTTATGAGCAATAAAATTGAAGTCGTGAAACATTTAATATTGATTTAATAACGATCATTTTGGAAAATACATTTAAAACTGTTCAAGCAAAGCTTCTAACGAAATTATGGTGTTGTAAAATTACCAATAATTATTTAACCAATTTCAAAATTTTTACTGAAATATAGCAAATTTTGAAAAAGCTAATTCCAAAAATATATGCAAGGTGTTAATAATATCAATATTTCTCTGATAAAACTATAAATTACTGCTCGAAATAATGTACAGGATGATACGAGCAATTATTTGCTAGATACATAGTCTGAAAATTGTTAGTTCAGTAGGTACCTATTTGTAGGAAAAATTAATATATTCACTAATATTAAATGTTCGTTTTCCCTTGAATTCGCCCATATTTTCTCCTTTTCCTTTGTATTTTCCTATGATATTCTTAATATAATCCTAATAATTTTTTTGAGACTTCTCTGTTTTATTCTTTAACTTTTTGATTTCGGATATTTCTTTATAGCAACTGTTTCGGTGGTTCAGCAAAATTTGATTTAAAACGTGGTCACAATTTTTATATGGTCTGTTGGCTAGCGTTAACTAAAACTGTAGTAACATCGAGAATAGTATAATAGTTTCATGTAGTGCTGGCAACTGAAATCGGTTTTTTGGTTAGTCGGCTAACCGGTTTCGGATAATTCGGATTTTTACGAAACCCGAAAACCGGTTATTCGATTCTTCAAATATCCGATTATTCAAATAACCGATTATTCGATAATCTTTTCAAACATCTGAATAATCGGATTCTTTCTTTATAGCCAATAACTGCATAACACCATAATATAGTCTTAGTGTTATGTAGTTATTGACACCGGCTATATGGTACATACATATTAGAAGGGTTGATCTATTAAGGGAAATACAATTTATTTTTATATTTTATCCTGGGACGCAGACACAGACTGATAAAAAAAACCAGTCACCCACACCCACATACACAAAACGACCAAATCCATTTATGTAAATAATAAATTGAAGTATCACAGTAACAAGTGCAACTGTTTTAACTGTTTTAACATTTTAAAATTTAAAATATGTGAATATGTGAATAACATCGTATATTTCGTCAGTTTTACAAAGCACGATTTTCAGATATCCGGTTTTGGCCATTATTCGAGTAACGAATTATTCGAATAACCGGTTTTTGAATATCCGGTTTTAGCAACTATTCGACTAACCGGTTTTATCTGAAATCGGTTTTTACGGAACCCGGTTAACCGGTTTCATTTTTTTTCCGGTTTTTGCCAGCACTAGTTTCATGAATGACGACGTAACCGATTAGAGAATAGGGTCATTGCTACCAGTGCATTTAATAAGAAATATGTAAAAGTTATAAATAGAAAAGCTTACCAACCCTTTATCTCAAAAGTGAACCGTTCGTAGGTCTACATTCAAATGATTTTTTTTCTTCTTTTTAATTGGAGCCTATATCACTTGTGCAATTTTGTAGTTGGAATATTGCAACACCCTGTATATATTAATTTATTAATTTAATTTCAATTTCAATTTTTGAACATTAATTTCACTTGGCCGAGAATAACAGTCATTCAACTAAAGTGCTAGTGCTAGTACTACTTCTTTACATGAATATTTAAGACAAGGCGCATTATTTTCCTATTTAGCACAATGTGTGACCAGGAATTTAATAATGAAACGTCTACTTACTATACGTTCGGAAAGTACCGATGGTCCATCTGCCGTTACGTGAGAGTGATAAA